>NC_069502.1:942832293-943009793 GCF_027579735.1 Bombina bombina | reverse complement strand
ATCTCAATATTGAACCCAATGTCAACAGTCAACACATCAGTAACCTACCTTCCCTTTAAATAAATCAGAAAGAATCACTATGACCGTGAGCCATTGTTGGGCTCACGGGTATAAGACAAACATCTACATAGGGTACAGAAAGGTTGTGCTTCCTATATGTATTGTGTGACTTGCAATAAATCATGAAAAACAAAAGTGAGCACACCCCACAAATTTTTGTAAATATTTTATTATATCTTTTCATGTGACAACACTGAAGAAATTACACTTTGCTACAATGTAAAGTAGTGAGTGTACAGCCTGTATAACAGTGTAAATTTGCTCCCCTCAAAATAACTACACACACAGCCATTAATGTCTAAACCGTTGGCAACAAAAGTGAGTACACCCTTAAGTGGAAATGTCCAAATTGGGCCCAAAGTGTCAATATTTTGTGTGGCCACCATTATTTTCCAGCACTGCCTTAACCCTCTTGGGCATGGAGCTCACAAGAGCTTCAAAGGTTACCACTGGAGTCCTTTACCACTCCTCCATGACGACATCACTGAGCTGGTGGATGTTAGAGACCTTGCGCTCCCCCACCTTCCGTTTGAGCATGACCCACAGATGCTCAATAGGGTTTAGATCTGGAGACATGCTTGGCCAGTCTATCACCTTTACCCTCAGCTTTTTTATCAAGGCAGTGGTCGTCTTGGATGTATGTTTGGGGTGGTTATCATGTTGGAATTTTTTTTTCGAGCACCCCACACCCGCACACTTTAACCCCTAAAAACTGCCTAGTGCTGTTTTTTTTATTTTTTAAATGCCACTATTTATTTTTTTATAAACACTACACACACTGTATTTTTGGGCAATTGTGGAACAGTTAAAAAATTAACCAGAGGTCTGCCCTCTGGTTAATTTATTGACCGCTAATTGCTACCACTAGCTTGCAGTGGCAATAACCAGCCACTTGGTTATTTATTGCGTGATAAATTAATGCTCCACTTGTAATCTAGTCCTTAGTGTTATGCATCACATTGCCAAAAAGCCATTTTTTTTAAATATCAGTCATCAGTCAAGCCTTCTTGTTTATTCCCAGATTGCTGGCAGACTTAATTTTGAAATTCTTTCCATTGCTTGTTGTGTTTGTTATACAACTCACCTTTAGCATTACCCCCGAACAAGAAAATGATCTGGTGCTTTTCAGCTTTGACCCAGGTTCAAGTATCTTTTTGCTGGAGATAAAATGACATAAATGTATCCTTTTAAAAATGCCTCCTTCGTCAACAATAAAGACAAGCCTTGGAGGCTTAATTGGATTTAGTAGTTGTAGGATTTGAATCTGCACTAGCCTATCAGTGATGCTATGGAGGTTACTAAGCTTTTTAAATCATATCAACATCTGCTAGCTGTAAATGTTTCACCTATATCTCCTTTTTCTCCTTCAGTTTGTGTAAAAAGAATGCTTCTTGCCATTATTATTACTTGGCTTAAAGGGTCAGTCTACGCTAGAATTGTTATTGTTTAAAAAGATAGATAATCCCTTTATTACCCATTCCCCAGTATTGCATAACCAACATGGTTTTATTATATAAATATACTTTTTATCTCTGTGATAAACCTGCACATAAGGCTCTGCAGACTGCCCCCTATCTCAGTTCTTTTGACTGATATGTATTTTAGCCAATCAGTGCTGATGCCTAGGTAACTCCACAAGAGTGAGCACAATGTTATATATGTGGCACACATGAACTAATGCTATATAGCTGTAAAAAAAATGTCAAAATGCACTGAGGTAAGAAGCGGCTTTCAAAGTCTTATACATTAGCATATAAACCTACCTATGTTTAGCTTTCAACAAAGGATAACAAGAAAACAAAGACATGTGATAATAGAAGTAAATTGGGAAGTTGTTTAAAATTGCATGTTCTTTCTAAATCATGAAATAAAAAAAAATGGGTTTTATGTCCCTTTAAACAGACACTGAACCCTTTGCAATTACAATATGTTTATGTTTACTTGCTATAGAATAACATAGCCAAAGGTAAATATTTTCAAAACAAAAATAACACCTTGTTTGCTGCAATTGTTTTTCAACAGCCAAACCTTACCTACCATTTTTTCATATTTGGAGGAGCAAATCCAGGCTTCTTACTGAAGTAAAAAATCTAGCCACAATCATTTTGTTAGAAAAACATGATTGTTTTGCAGTTAGTTAAATAATAACTTCTACTGAGCCTATTTAGATACAGGGCTAGAATAACAAGTGGAGCGGTAACGTTAACACTTTCAATTTAAGTTGCAATTAAATGAGATTCATCGCTCGCAATCATATTTTACACATAAAGGGTTTACACTTATACATATATATTTATAGGAATAACACAGTCCCCATAGACCACAATGAAAAGGCACTTTTCAGTGCCGTTTTGTTTCCAACACCCCACATCCCCTCACTTTAACCCCTTAAAAATTATTCGTGCTGTTATATTTAAAAAAAAAAAAGGTCATAATTTTTAATAATAAAGTGAACTAAACTCTTTAATTTGGGGGAAATTGGTGGACTTTTTTAAAATTAACTAGAGGTCTGACCACTGGTTAATTTTCAGGGCCCAAATTGCTTCCCCTAGCTCGCGGTAGCATTAACCAGCCACTTGTAATGGCTGGTTATTTAACGTGTGCCTGTAAATAGGTGAATTTGCCAGTTTACAGGCCACGTTAAATTTGCGCTCCACTTGTAATCTAGCCCTAAATAGTTGTTATAAGCATAGTATTGAAGTTATTCCCAGCCTTCCTCTAGCCATGGGTGCCACCATATTGAAATCTGGCTTTTAAGGCATTCTAGAGTTGGAATGTTTGCACATGTGCAGTAACTATCTTTCAAATTCCTGCACTGTAACCTAGGTTCCAACAGTGTTGAGTGTCCCTTCAAGAGAACGATATATTCAGCATTATATGAATGTCATAAAAAATGCATTGGTCTTGAAGGGGTTATGTGTGCAGTGAGGGAATTTGAATCTAACCAATAGGAGTTTTAGGTTTATATGCAAGTGAACAAGATGTGGAAAGGAGGAAAATGATTAAGGCTGTGTGAGCTGACATGTGACAGACATTTTTCCCTGCTTGCTTCAAAATGTGATATTGTTTGTTTACCTGTTGTTTTGAATTATTTCTACTAATAAAGCTGTTTTTAGTGTTTCCTATTAAACAAACAAACAAAAAAAACCACACCTAGACTGTTTTGTTGGGAAGGCACATAGTTTATTGGGAAAATAGTACCAATTTTATAGAGAAAAAGTGAAAGGAGCAACACAAAATGCAAAGCAATACTTAACACCTTAGCCAGTTGGGTAACTCTCCTGGGACTTGAGGTGTAAATACATACTTTATGGACATTTCATGTGGTGCTGCTGACAATGAATAATATGCAGGCTGAACAGATCTTTTAATCAGATTGTAAGCATAAACAACACCAATCTATTACAGGGGTAATTAGAACAATGGAGAAGGCAAATTAAATCATAAAAGACTTCCTGACTCCAGCTCCTTTCCTAAATTAACAAACCTAATACATGTAAAGTAATTACCACATACAAATAGTAACACAATCTGTCCCAACAAAAAGTATTCCTTAACCTTGTGTGTAATTTATTAAAATATATGTATACTCTATAGTCTTTAAGTTACTAAAAAATCATTACCAAAACAAAAAGTGAACCAAACTACAGAACACAGTGCATACAACGTGGTTGTCACTAAATTGGATACAATAAACTTTTTATTTGTCTCGCATGCCTATGCATTTTTTTACCTCTTCCCGCCGTTAGGACTTTCTATGCTGCCCTAACTGCGCTGGGCTTTATCACCGTTAGGATGTCATACAACGTCCTAACGGTTCCCGTGTCCTGCTCCCACTCTATTGTCTCCTGAGTGCTGGATCCGGTTGGGGGACATACCTAGCACCCCAGGTAGTCCCTGAGGATCCAATCAGCGCCCAGGAGGAGTATCGATCTGCCCTTGCAACATTGTAACAGCTGAGTGGGATCATTGGCTGTTACAACTGTATCGGCTTCCTCTCATCCCACACTGTGTTCTGAGGGAGAGAGTAAGGCAGATCAATGTGTTGACATGTCCTGCATTGCTGCTTATCACATTGGTACTACTGTGATAAGCCTGTTAGTACTGTGATCACTGCTGGTCGAAAGTATTGTTTTTTTTGGGGGGGGTTCTTTACTTGCTGTTAACCCCTTCTCTTCAGTTTTTAAGTTTAACCTTTTCCTGCTGTTCCTGATCATTGCCCTTCCCAGTGTTTTCCTTTTTTGTAGTTTATAAAAAAATCAACAACAAAAAATCTGAGGGAATAGTTAAGTGGTAATTGGCGGTTGATGAAGTGGGAATTGGGGTGTGGTAAAGTGGGAATTTTTGTTAGATTAGGAATAAAAAAAAAATCCCCTATGGCAGCGCATTATTCAGCAGAAGAGGCTTACAGCATTCAGGGAGTGAAATCCTCTCTGCTTTATCTGATAGTGCAACTCTTGAGGCATCAGATATAGAGCCCCTGAGTGATGCATCTAGTGATGGTCCTCTCTGCCTTCCACCAAATTTAACTGCCCCTGAAATACCCCAATTTACAGCGACTCCTGGCATCACAACTAATGTTGCAGTATCTGAGCCAATAAATTATATATATTTGCCAGCCAGTATCTGTCAGAGAATCCACAATCTCAGTATGTCAGAAAAAATACCTGGCACCTCACTGACATATCTGATATTAAAAGGTTTTGGACCCTGAATTTGGTATTGGGCTTTGTGAAGAAACCCAGCATACGTTCCTACTGGAACCAAAACCCCATCCTGAGGTATAGATATGAACATCTGATGAGTCCCTCATGAAATTTAAGCAATGTATCCCATTTCTGGGAATTTCACATTTATCAGGGTAAATATAGCAACTTAGATTTAGCTGGCTGCCCAGACTCAATTGGCACATATGGGGAAATTGTGTGGGATCTCTTACTACTCTTGATAAACAAAGGGTACCATTTATGGCTGAATAACTTTTATAATATCACAGAGCTGTGTACATTTTTATTTTATTTTGATACCCTGGCCTGTGCCACTGTGCAAAATAAATTGTACAGGTTTCCCTCAGAAGCTGACATATGGAAAGAAACACAGAGGCACAATGTTACCTTTATGCCACAATGAGCTACTTGTCCTATGGTACAGTGACAAAAAAGAAGTGCACATGCTCTCCAATATGCACAATGAAACTACAGTACCAGTGTCTGTAAAGAGAAAAGATGCACAGATCCTAAAGCCAAAATGCATTGTGGAATACAGCAAAAATATGGGGGGGGGGAGTAGATTTAGCTGACCAGTGCCTACAGCTAAATCTACGTCAATGAAAGACCAAAACCTGGTACACAAAAGTACCCTTTTATGTTATGCAGATCACAGTGTATAATGCGTATGTGCTCTACAAAAAAGCAGTCACAGGGGAGGCGGAGCCAGCCAGGATCCTGAATGGCTGCATAATTGCAAAGCTCCGTGCAGCTTTCCCCTCATGGTCACAAATGAAGGAGTAAAACCCTAAACAGCAGAACCCATTTTACATCGGCAGATGTCTAAACTATAGGAGAGCCTGGAAAACATAATGCGGCACTCGAAGATGCAAAGGCTTATGAACTAGGGATCCGTCTACAGCCGCACATACACAGAGACCGTCGCCATCTTAGGCCTAAACACACGCTGCAGTGCAACAGAACAGATCAGCATGACAGGCAGAGGCACAAGAGACCTGATACCTTAACCGGAACGCGGTTACAAACAAAGGCAAGCACTATTAACAGTTGATGCACAAGCACAAACTACAAAAGGGGACATAAGCAATATAGACACGTGGGCAGGCACGAAGCATACCACCCGAGCCTAAGTTTACAAAACTCTTGCCACAAACAAAAAGCAGTGCTGACACATCGCTAAACGGACAACAGGCACAATTATACTTTTTAAAGCGGATAACACACCTGCCATATTGACGGTCTACTCCATAGCCCCAAACGCCAGGCACTATTTCTCCACCACATCTGCAAATAACAAAAGGGGCAAGGCCTACCATCTGGAACTATCTCCACAAACATACAAGAGACACACAAATAAACACTTGACCACTCCACTTTACGCTTAGTCAGAATTCCTGGCCTTCTGACGCACTTTACATAAATGGCTTCCAAGCGCCCCCCTAAGGGGGAAAAGACGAGCAAATCAACAATGGCCACTACTACCAAACTGAACTCATATTTTAAAACTATGGACACCACAGCTACTATAACGCCAACATCCCCGCATCCAGACAATGACTTACAAGAGGAAGACTCTGATGTCCCCATAAATGACCCTAGCCTCCCCATAACAAAAGCTGACCTAAAATCTCTTCCAACAAAAGAAGACTTTGCAGCCTTTATGAACCAGGTCAGTCAGTTAATAAAAGACAGTCTAACTCAGGTCAAAAGGGACGTCACTGATCTAGGCAATAGGGTATCACAATTAGAAGAGCATGCGGAGGAAATCTCAGAACCTATTCAGCTACATAGCATGCAACTTCAGTATCAGAATGATGAAATAAGGCAAATGCAAATGCAAATAGAAGATCTGGATAATCGTGGAAGACGCCAAAACTTGCGGATCAGAGGAGTATCCGAAAACATCTCAAATGCAGCGCTTCCACAGTACATTCAAGACCTTTTCAGCTATCTTCTGGACACAAAAGAAGAGACTGACATCTCTATAGATAGGATGCACAGAGCCTTAAAACCGAAACCCTCAAACAAGGCACCCCCTAGGGACATTATTCTCCGATGCCACAACTTTAAAGATAAGGAACAACTGCTGGCTGCAGCCAGAAAGAAGGCGCCAATCCATAAAAATGGGGATACAATACAAATATTTGCTGACCTAAGCCCACTGACTTTAGCCAGACGGAGAGAAGTAAAATTCCTCACCACACATTTAAGGGACTGCAACGTACCATACCAATGGGGATTTCCCTTTGCCATCAAGGTATCCAAGGACAACAAAGAATTTATATACAAAGACCTAGAGGATTTGGATTCCTTTTGCTCTCAATTGGACATCCCCCTACCAAAACACATCCCCCAAGCCCTAGGTCACACAGAGGATTCTCCAGGCACAGACCACCCTCCTCCAAAAACACAGCGTCAAAAATGGATCACTGTAAACAGGAAAAGGAAAACTGTATCCCCTACCTCCCACTGCTCAAAGGCACCACCAACAGAACCACCCTGATGGTCTTCAACAGCATCTTGTATCCACAATTCGACATGCCTTACCACAGATGATATGGGATCAATTAGATCCTTGACGGCTGATTCCACTGACCCAACAGTTATCACACCGAGACTTTGGTTCATTTGGTTAAAAGACTAAGTATTCAGTATACGGATTTTCTACCTTTTGTTACAAACACTCAGTGTCTTTACTATGACATACATTAGACTTAAGCCTTTTAAATAATAAAAAAAAAATAAAAAAAACACTCCTTCAAGACATTCACTTTACAGTAACTAACGGGGAAAGATAGTGGCATTTTAGAGCTACTATTATCCCTCCATTTTTTCCATTATCAGGACACGGTATATAACTTTGTTCCTGGATTAGTTTTAATTGTTATTTTACATGTTCTTTAAATTTGTTGATTGTTTACTGTTCTATTTATGTTATCATTGCCCATTGTTTAACCTCTGCTTCTCTAATATATCCATGCAGATCAATGAATATGTACTCTCTCTAGACAGCGGCAGCGGCGCTCTTCTCCACCCCCATTGGTACGTACAGTATTACGTGACAACAGGTCTTTACGTAAAAATAAAGCAGCAAGACAGGGTAAGAAACGCACATGACACCTCACCCACTAAACACCAGACCAGAAATAAAAATGACACATAGACCGCTAGTAATAGCCTCCCAAAACGCTAAAGGTCTCAATTCACCAACAAAGAGGTCAGTTGCACTCCAATGGTTCACCAACCAGAAAAGCTCAATAGTGTTTGTACAAGAAACACATTTTCCTAAAGCAAACACACCTAAATTCCATAATAAAAACTTCCCACTCAGCTATTTTAACTCTCATGAAAAGAAGAGAAACGGAGTCGGAATCCTCATTCACCGATCACTACCCTTTAAACTCCTTCACTCCATTTCAGATACAGAAGGCAGGATCCTCATCTCAGTTGGTCTCATACATAGTAGACCTGTTACACTTGTGAACGTCTATGCCCCCAACACCCACAAGACTAAATTCTTTAACAAATTAAAATCAATGGTGCAAGAAGCCGGCAAGGGGGTCATAATCCTGGGCGGAGACCTTAACACCACATTAGACTCCACTCTAGACACGACATCTGCCAACACCAAAACATCGCCACGTTCCCCTAATTCAGTATTCAAATGCATCAGACATCTGAGATTGATAGATACGTGCAGAATGCAGCATCCCACACAGCAAAACTTCACTTTCTATTCCTTCCCCTGGGCCATGTATTCCAGAATAGACCACCTTTATTTAGATCAATCACACCTCTCATTATTATTAGACTCAGATATTGTCCCTACAGCTTGGTCAGACCACTCCATGATAACCATAACGCTTGAATGGCCAGACACCCCGATACACCCATTCCTTTGGAGACTGGACACGTACCTTCTACACCACCCACCAACAATGAAAAAATTGACGACCACACTGACGGAATACTTTAACATAAACGCAATCCCAGAGACTCGTCCCCTCTATGTATGGGACGCTCACAAAACGGTATTCCGAGGCGAATGCATCAAGCATAAATCATATCTCAAAAAGCAGTTTAACACGCAACTAAACTCTCTAACAACAAAACTACACACACTAGAAATGCAACATAAAAACACACCCTCTGACATCAGCATTCTACAAACTCTAACGCACACTAGGAATGAACTTAAAACGCTTCTCTACTCTGAAGCTCAGAGGAAGGCTTTACAGCTTAGAAAGAAATACCTATATGAAGGGAATCGCTAGGGGAGAATCCTTGCAAACACCCTCAAAGACAGAACTTACCACACACACATCCATTGGTTGCGGACCCCACTCGGAGAGCATATACATGACAGCAAGGCCATTGCTATGCACTTTAAAAACTTCTACCATCAACTATACAACCTAGAGACTAATACTTCCCCAACACAAACACAAAAGATGATAGAATACATAAACTCAGCCAACCTGAATAAACTTACACAGGCACAAACAAAGGACCTGGAAAGGCCTATAACTTTATCAGAAATATTGAAAGCTATCAAAGGCCTCCCCACAGGGAAAAGCCCAGGCCCGGACGGTCTTACTAACCTATATTACAAGACATTTAAGAACATATTAGCCCCACACCTACTGAAACACTTCAATGCTCTAGATGAGAATAACCACCTCAGCGACAACTCCTTGACAGCACACATATCGGTGATCCTAAAACCTGACAAATCCCCGGAAGAACCAGCCAACTACAGACCGATCTCACTCCTGAACACTGATATTAAAATACTGGGAAAAATATTGGCAAATCGTTTAAACTCAGTACTACACGACATAATACACACGGACCAAGTGGGTTTTGTTCCGGGCCGCGAAGCGAGGGACAACACCCTTAGGGCGCTGACACTTATCGAATACACAAAATATCACAATATTGAGGCAGTGCTTATAGCCATAGATGCAGAAAAAGCATTCGACTGGACAGATTGGCAATTTCTTAAACTAACACTAAAAAACATAGGATTCGGACCAAAAATAATAAACACCATTTTCAATCTATATACCCACCCTAGTGCAAAAGTAAAAGTAAATGGGATTTTATCAGATAAGCTTCCAATACACAATGGCACACGCCAGGGATGCCCCCTATCCCCGATCCCTATCCCCGATCCTCGAGTGTTCGCCTCACGTGTGCGCCAGAATCAATACATTCAGGGGATCTCGATAAACAAGCAGGATTACAAAGTCGCGCTATACGCGGACGATGTATTGTTCACTGTATCATTCCCGCTAACAACCATCCCAAAGATCCTGACAGAACTTGAAGAGTTTGGCAAATATACCAACTTTCTTGTTAACAAGCAAAAATCCGAGATTCTAAATATTACATTACCAAATGCCAAATTTAAATCCCTGTCGACAATCTGCCCGCTTCGGCTAAAATCAGATACCATAAAATACTTAGGGATCCACCTTTCCCCCAACCAGACGACATTATTTGACAGAAACTACAATACACTCTTACTCAACACACAACGTGACCTGAAGACATGGGCAAATAAACCACTATCCTGGTGGGGCAGGATACAAGCCATTAAAATGACCACACTACCTAGAATCCTTTACATTTTGCAAACCCTCCCACTCCACCTACCAAGCTGGTACATAAACAGGATTCAGAGAAGCCTTAATGTGTTTGTTTGGGGTAAATGCAGACCACAAATCAATAGGAATACGATGTATAGACCAAATAAAGCTGGTGGTTTGGGCCTACCTAGAGTAGAGGAGTACTACCAGGCAGTGACACTACAAAGGATACTAGATTGGCATAAAGCGCAAGAGCGTAAAGCATGGGTCACATTAGATTCACACATCCTAAAGGCACCACTAGTACACGCCCTATGTTGGTTATCCAAAGACCTAAGACCCCCCCAGTGCCGGCATCTTGAAATCCATAGGCAACTCTTTAAGATTTAGGATCACATAATCGCTACCAAACTGCACATTACCACTTACAGGTCACCGCTCTTCCCAATAGCTTTAAATATAGAAATGATAGGAGGACTAGATAAAGGTTTCAAGCGGCTGACTGAATGGGACTATACGATCCCACTGCTCAAATTTACAGAAGCAGGCAAACTATTAGAAAGAGATAAATTGGCAGATCTTGCAGGTGGCAGATTCACCAAATGGCTGAAATATGCCCAACTACAACACTACATACATACATCTCCATTTAAGTCGGACCTGCTGAGAAAGCCCACTGCTTTTGAACAGATGTGTCATAGCGGAATCATACCTAGAGGTACGCTCTCGATTTCTCGCAAGCTTCTAATAGATACCCATGCAGACATTCTACCACCCTACACAGCTAAATGGCACCTCGACCTTAAAGACAACATAGACACAGAAAAATGGAATAAAATCTTTAGCTCCCTCAAAAAATCCTCAACATCCCCCGCGATATTAGAATTAAACTTTAAAATCCTTCTCCGGTGGTATCTGACCCCATCGAGACTAGCGAGCATCTACCCCAACACGTCCAGCTTATGCTGGCATGGCTGTGGAAACCATGGAAATTTAATCCACATGTGGTGGCAATGTCCAAAAGTCCGCCCGCTGTGGAACGCAGTGGAATCCTATTTTAGACGAAGTACACACACCGAATTTACACTGACCCCACACATAGCCCTACTAAACGATCTACCTAAAATGACCTGCTGTCTGAAAAGGCTAGTGCTACAGATAGGACTCAACAGCGCAAGAAAACTAATAGCGCGCCACTGGAAAAAACCTAGCACCCCGAGCGAAGTTATGTGGGTGGAAGAGGTAGATGAACAATTCTCCTTAGAGACATATGGTTACTTATGCCGTAACAAAAAAGACACTATACTGAACGCTAAGCTCCTATGGCAAGAGTACTTGTGAGACTATCTACCCCCCATAACACACACATACAGCATGTTAGCAGATCTAGTTCCCCAAACAAATAGTTTTGTAGATATCAAAAATACTCAATCTGAGACCCACTGACCTGCACCGACGATAAGACCAACATTCAGGGAGGAGAGGAGCGCCGAACCGCCACAGCCATTTAAACCGCTAATGATTGTAAGAAAGAGATGCATACCTCTACCAGTTCTACATAGAGAACAGAGGATACTTGTTATAAGTTTGTTATAATTTCCTTTTCTTTTTTTGTTCAGATTATGTTACTAGTTTAATCACTTTTTCCAGCTGAAGGAAGCTCAACTAATTACAAATAGAACCTTAATATTGATGGCACTCACTGTGTCTTAATACTGAGACACCCCGCGCACTCAACTGGGAAAGAGAATTATTTATGAGATTGTTTTCAATGTTGTATTTGATGATAATAATGTAACAATTCTTGGTTGTTGCTTCCTGACTTGTACACTTCTAATAAAAACAATAAATAAAAAAAAAAAAAAAGCAGTCACAGGGAAACCATATACTTTTTGGATTTATTGTTAATAATTATGGGCTAGATTATAAGTGGAGCGCAAAATATCGCTTCCGAGAAAGCAATATTTGCACTTCACTTAGTAATACAAGTGCGCTTAGTAAATATGTGCTGGTATTACCAGTTAGGTGCGATGCGAACGGGAGACATGGAGTGAGAACTAGTGCAGCAAAGGGGCTATGTCGCGCAGCGATAAGCAGCAGATTATAAATGTATATACATATGAATATATACATATATATTTATGTGTTAATATGTGTATATGAGCATAATAGCACATACATATATTTTTTATATAAACATATACATATATATTTACAGGAAACACACACGGCTAGATTACGAGTTGTGCGTTAGGCTGAAAAAGCAGCGTTAACAGGTCCTAACGCTGCTTTTTCACCCTAACGCACAACTCGTAATCTAGCTATTTTAGTTTAGGGGCACCGCACACTTTTTTGGCCTTACCGCAAAACGACTTACGTAAACTTCGTAAAGTCTTTTTTCTATGGGACTTCCATAGCGCCGGTATTACGAGTCTGTCCTGGGAGGCCAAAAAGTGAGCGGTACACCCTCTACCTCCAAGATCCCTAACGCATTTTAAAGTCAGTAGTTATGAGTTTTACGTTACAAAGCTGTAGCATAAAACTTATAACTAAAGTGCTAAAAAGTACACTAACACCCATAAACTAATTATTAACCCCTAAACCGAGGCCCTCCCGCATCGCAAACACTAAAATAAATTTTTAACCCCTAATCTGCCTCACAAAACTAGTTAAATATTATTAACCCCTAATCTGCCGTCCCTAACATCGCTGCCACCTACATTATACTTATTAACCCCTAATCTGCACCCCCAACGTCGCTGCCAATATTCTAAATTTATTAACCCGTAAACCTAAGTCTAACCCTAACACCCCTTAACTTAAATCGAAATAAATCTAAATAAAATTACTATCATTGACGGGGCGGAGCCAGCGCTCACAGGAGATGGCTGCACGTTTGTGAGCTCTAGTCTCCCTTAAGGGCTAAATCAATTTAAATCAATTTAAATGTGAGTGTGCCTAGCTAAATTGATCTGCTAAGAAGTCCCAACAAGTCCTATTTATCAATCCGGATCGACACCTGACCGGACTTTCAGTATAACAGTAAGGAGACGGCATTTCATTACACCGTGGCCTGCGGCCTGTATCGCATCCAAGCGCCATATGAAGGAGACGCTGCTTGCCACTGACCGCGGACAGAGGAGAAAGCTGCTAGACAGTCCGCGGGGGGAAGAGTGATCGCAGTGGTAAGCGGGTATGTGTCGCCTGAGGTGGGTGCCTTTTTGTGGACTTGCTGTGCTCGTGTGAGGCCCCGGGAAGGGAAGCGCCAAATTTAGTAGATAGCCGCCATTGCCCACAATGAACAGGAACACATAGCCTCATACAATGATGAATGGTGAACCTGCTATAAGGGGACAGCAGTAAAACATAACAACGAGGAGATGTGCTTGACATTGGTTAGTGTGAATTGTGCCTACCATGTAATTAAAAATATATCCCACTGACGCATGCTGCGCATTCCTGGACACATACGATTAGTCTAAGAGGGTAGGAAAGACAGTAAACAATACACTCCGGCCGCAGACTTATAGCTGGTGATAAATACCTGTTCTGTAGAAACATTAACACTAGCGACAAGAGTGGCAGATCTAGTTTAATCAATCTGCCAGCAGTTGATTGATACTGCATCTTGCCCTTTCTATCAAGATATCAAGTGCCGATCTCTTTTACACAGGAGTTAAAATGTCTCCCAAAAAGGGAAGTAAGCCAGACAAAGGCGCTAAAAAACGGACAACAACAAATCCTTCTGTAAATAATTTTTTCAAGCACATAGATACACCTGGGAAAGTGCTAACAGCTACAAGCGAGGCCAGAGGAGATGCTTCCTCGGCCTCATCTGAATCTGAGGGAGAGAGTTCAGAACATGCTATCTCAGTTCCTAGAGCCCTGCTGAATTCTTTGGCCTCAAAAAAGGACTTTTCCAACCTAATTGGCCAAGTTAAACAATGCATAAGGGAGGAAATCTCTGAGATTAAAAAGGAACTTTCAGATATGGGCCAGAGAGTAGAAAAATTAGAAGACAATAGTGCCCTCACCGATTCCAACATACTCTTTCTCAGGTCTAAGGTGGCCTCTCAAGATGAGCAACTTTTACAAATGGAGAACAAGCTAGATGACTTGGAAAACCGTAGTCGTCGTAGTAACATTCGAATCAGAGGAATCCCAGAGACCATCCTACCAGCAGATCTGGAAGATTACCTACAAGGAGTGTTTACTCTTGTCTTGGGAGTGGACTCAGAAGCCACGATAGCACTGGATAGGTTCCACCGGGCCTTGCGAGCAAAACCTCTGGGCGACCAGCCCCCAAGAGATGTAATTGTCAAGATTACTAGTTATCAAATCAAAGAGGAGATAATGAAAAAAGCACGACAGAAATAGCCTCTTAAGTTCAGGGCTGACCCCATTCAGTTATTTGAAGATTTGACTCCAAGAACATTACAGAAGAGACGTGAATTTAGATTCTTTACCACCACACTAAGACAGCGCAATATCCCATACAGATGGGGCCACCCTTTCAATCTGCAAATCCCATGGAAGGGAAGAAGATTAATCTGCAATACAACAGAGGATATACAGAAGGTCTGTAAGGACCTGGAAATCACCACCATGCCTCAGCAGGATGAGATCTGTGAAAGAAGAGGGGAGAGACCCCATATGGCCCCACCTCTACCACAGAGATCGGAGTGGAAGAGAATCCCAGCAAAGTTGGTCAATAAAGACATTCAAAAAGTGGATTCTGCAACAACTTCAGGAAAGTGAACTTTTCTCTCTTTTTCTCTGCTGTGGGACTGAATTTAATTGAGTCTAGGGGGTAAAGGTTGCAGTTGATACAGCAGTATTTGTGATCTGGGGGTCGCCTGCACTGGCCCACTCTGTGAATTGAAGGTGGGGTGGGCCGGGGCGGGATGATCTCGCGGATGGAATTCTGATGGGGTATGGTCACACTGATCGATGGACAAGAGTTCTTGTAGATGAAGAGAGGTGAGACATGCCGTGTAAATAAGATATGATTATTGCCTTTGAACTAAGTAGAAATTACACTGTAAAGTAAATATTTGAATGCTGTAATGGTAGGAATCACGTGTTTATTTGAATGTAACGTATGAAGGTCTAAATTGTTTAATCTGCAAAGCGAGATGTAGCATATCTTATGTCCAAATGTTTACAGGCGCACTCACTAAGCAACACTCAGGGTGCACCACGGTGCAAGTCTGAGGTAATATCTATCTAATGCCCAAATAGGGGTTTTGTATTCTCCCCTTAAAAGAATGCTAGTTATAGCTCTTTTCATTTGCACCAGTTGTGCAATACTTACCTTGTTTGAATTTTATTTTGCTTATTTTTTTAGTTGCTGCCGTGGGGGCCACCTTAATTTTAGACATGTACTCTGGGCTAAATATCACTGTAAATCATTTACAACATTGCCACATAGCTTAGGACTATCAACACATAGCTTCAACACTCTGGATGACAGAAACTAATACACCCAATATACATATAATTACTCAAAATGTAAAAGGTTTCAATTGCCCTAATAAGCGGAATATGGCTATCAGAGACCTGTATAGGAGAGGAGGGAAAATCCTCTTACTGCAGGAAACACATTTTAAGACGGGTAAGATACCTAGGTTTTTTTCAACTCAATATCCGCAACATTTTCACAGTACGAACTCCACTAAAAAAATTAATGGGGTTAGCATTTTGGTGCACAAATCAATTCCATTTAAACCCCAAAAAATAGATAAGGAAGGGAGATTCTTGGGAATTATGGGCCTGATGTTTGGTAGACCTGTGACTATTGTCAATCTATACGCTCCCAATATGAGACAGGACCGTTTTGTTTCACAAATCTCAGATAGGATTACAGTCCTAGCCAAAGGCCCCTTAATTGTAGCTGGAGATCTTAACACCCCTCTCGAACCTGACCTAGACAGCTCTAACCCCAATGTTCGACAGAACCAAAAAATGCTTCATTCTATTTGGAAAGACATTAGAGCTCTGACACTACATGATACATGGCGTTACACCCATCCGCAAACTAGAGATTATACCTTCTTTTCAAACCCACAAAAAAGTTACTCAAGACTGGACTACATCCTAGTAGATCATCTTGCGCTTTCATTAGTTAAACATGTAAATATCAAACATACAACATGGTCAGACCACTCTTTAGTGGACTGTGTGATGGCATGGCCTTCTGCCCCCATCAAGCCCTTTACATGGCGTCTTGACAATGTGCTGTTAGCTGACTCAAAAGTGGTAGAATCATTCGCGGAGTATCTAGATAGCTATTTTACTATTAATAACACACCAGACATCAGCCCCGCAACAGTGTGGGAAGCACATAAAGCTTATATCAGAGGCGAATTTATCAAATTACAAGCATATAAACGCAAACAAGCCCTTGCAGAATATGTTAAATTGGCACAAGAAGTATCTGAGGCTGATATGTCATTGAAACTACATCCTAGGGATCAGGAACTGGCTAGGATTCTACAACATAAAAGGGAAAACCTAAATAAGCACTTGCAACTCGAGTCACAGAGAAGTCAATTGCACATACAACAAAAATACTATGGTGAGGGAAACAGATCGGGGAAGCTATTAGCTAGAACACTGAAGCAGCAACGCACAAACTCCTACATCCACTCACTCAAATCACCACATAATACTAATATTGAGGACACAAAATCCATTAGGGACTCCTTCAGGAAGTTCTACCACAGACTATATAATTTGTTTCCCAACAGAACGCCAAATAACCACCAGTCAGAGTGTGAAAGATACTTAGAGGGTATAAATCTCCCTAAACTCACAGAAGATGAAAGTAGGGTAATGGGAGCACAGATTTCCAGTAAGGAGATAATAGAAGCTATTAAAGAATTAAAACCAGATAAGGCCCCAGGACCAGATGGTCTCAGTAATAGGTATTATAAAGTTTTCAAGACCCAACTTATCCCACATTTACTTACCCTTTTCAATCAAATATCTGACACTGTAGTTTTCCCTGACACAATGCTACAGGCCCATATCTCAGTACTCCCTAAACCCGGCAAAAAGCCAGAGACCCCAGCTAATTTCAGGCCAATCTCCTTGTTAAATGTAGATATCAAATTATATTCCAAAATAATAGCAAATAGGATAAATAAAGTTCTCCCAAAACTAATACATCACGACCAAGTTGGCTTTGTCCCAGAGAGAGAGGCCAAAGATGATATTGGAAAAGTATTAAACTTATTGGACTACATTAAAAAATTCAAAATTCCTGCAATTTACCTATCAACTGATGCTGAAAAAGCATTTGATAGATTAGATTGGACCTTTTTATTAACAACCCTTCAAAAATTTGGCTTCCCCAAAACAATTATTTCAAAAATTCTCGCTCTATATTCTACTCCATCGGCCCAGATACGGGTTAATGGGACTCTGTCTGAGCACCTCGAAATCAGGAATGGGACGAGGCAGGGTTGCCCGCTCTCCCCCATCCTTTTTATACTATCATTAGAACCATTGGCCACAAAACTACGTGAATATTCTCCTGACAATAGCTGAACCACTACTCTCTCTTCCACACATCCAAAGTGAACTGGAGACATTTGGGGCAGTATCAAATTTCTTGATAAATATTAACAAATCGGAATTATATCCGATAAACCTCGCAGACTCAGAAATATTAGAAATTAAACATATGTTCCCCTATAAAATTCAGAGTCAAGCATTAAAATATTTGGGGATATTTTTGACACAGGACCCTATTTCCCTACGGAAACTAAATTATGGCCGATTGCTAGGGGAATTCGAACATTTGGTATCTTCTTGGCTACCGAAAAAACATATTTCCTGGCAGGGCAGAATTGCTGCTGCCAAAATGACATTATTACCAAAAGCACTGTATGTCATGCAAGCATTGCCCATATCGGGAGTGTCAGCAGACATCAACAAGCTACAAGTGATTATAGACACTTATATTTGGGATAGGAAGCCCCCGCGCCTAGCTAAGACCACGCTTTACAGGCACAGGGAAGAAGGGGGATTGGGGGTTCCTAATTTGCACTTTTATAAATTGGCAATTGCCGCAAATAAAGTAGTAGAATGGTGCAGACAGGGGGGCAACTCTTATAAGAGAAGTGTCCATCTAGAATCTCAACTGTTGGGGGTCCCACACATAGGTGGGATGTGTTGGGCTCCTCAAAAACCACCTATAGAAAAAATGGAAGCTTACCCAATTATCAAGGAAACCTGGTCTGACTGGTTAAAATTACGTAACAAACACAAACACATAACATCTATTTATTCCCCTCTAACAATACTTGATCCAAATGAGGAATTCCTACATGGTTGGTCAGGGATGAAATTAAAAGTAGATCAAACATCTAAACTACTGGATCATATCCCTATATATCTGTTATTAGAAAAAGGAAGATTAGCACAGAGAGACGCCCTACTAACACAAGGCTACACTTTTTTCCAATCCTGGTTGAGATACCATCAGGTACGCCATTTCCTAGCTATGCACAAAAGCAAGCAAGATTTGCTCAGGCCACTCACGATATTTGAAAATCTATGCATATCACACCAACACCCTAAGGGGGTGATCTCCATAATGTATAGGATAGTCCTTAAGTCAAGTCTTCCGGCCAAACCGAATTACATATCTAAATGGGAGACTGAAATGGGCAGAGGGTTTTCTTGTCAACAGTGGGATACATGGTTTCAGGCAACAGCCAAATCAGCACACTCATCAACAGCACTTGAAACCAATACCAAAATCCTCACTAGGTGGTACCTAACGCCAGGCAAGCTAAAACACATGTTTAAAAATGCTAGTGGCAAATGCTGGAGGGGTTGCGGGCAGGAAGGTACCATGTACCACATATGGTGGGAATGCAGAGTAATACACATATTTTGGGTGCAAATACATAACCAGATTTGCAAAACGATTGGTATTGATCGGACACTGTCACCGGAGGGTGTCTTGTTCAATGCTAATACGGAGATCTCATGTAGGATTAGGAGAAACCTTTATCAAATACTAATAAATGCAGCAAAAAGGCTCATAGCCAGAGCCTGGAAGAAGGCACATGCACCTACACTTAGCGATTGGCGTGTTCTAGTGAAGCACACCTTAATATTAGAAAGGTTACATTATCTTAAAATAGGAAATTTGACTTTGTACCATGACATGTTATTTCTATGGGAGCAGTATATGTATGGTTTAGAGGTGGTAGGCAATTGATCTTTATCGACAGTATGAAAGATAGTATATAATATGTGATATATATGTATTAGAAGGTATATCGATAGTGCCCAGAACAGTAGTGTATAGTGGCCCTCACGGTAGAAAATATGTTAAGATTTGTAATTTTTTTTTTTTGCGGTCATGCAGTTCTTCTAAATTTCTTAAGGTATACTGCAATAGGAATTTAAGTTCGCTGAACCTGGATAGAAGTTTATTGGACTTATATTCTACGCCATTCTCAGGAGTGATATTATGTGCAACCCGATGGGGTATATAATAAAAAATAAAAAAAAAAATATGGCTGTGGACTTGCTAACACCGCCAGGGATCCAGTGGGACATCATTGGCTATATGTAAACTTACCTTTAACGCATTGATTCAAGTTGTAATTTTATTGACTGTGACACGCTGTATAGGTTATTTTGCCTTGTACTTTTACAGTTTTTATCTTGTAAGATCGCTTTTTGTTTTGTATGCTTATTATATTTGAATAAAGCTCTTTTGAAAACAAAAACAAAAAAACAAAAAAAAAATTACTATCATTAACTAAATTATTCCTATTTAAAACTAAATACTTACCTATAAAATAAACCCTAAGCTAGCTACAATATAACTATTAGTTACATTGTAGCTAGCTTAGGGTTTATTTTTATTTTACAGGCAAGTTTGTATTTATTTTAACTAGGTAGAATAGTTATTAAATAGTTATTAACTATTTAATAACTACCTAGCTAAAATAAATACAAATTTACCTGTAAAATAAAACCTAACCTAAGTTACAATACCACCTAACACTACAATGCAATTAAATAAATTAACTAAATTAAAAACAATTAAATAAATTAAATTAAATGTAAAATAAAAATAAACCCTAAGATAGCTACAATTTAACTATTAGTAAAGGCACTTTACAACCTGCACCCGGCAGCTTTATGCCCTCATAACTGTTTTTTTTTTATTCTTTATTTTGGGGCTATTTTAATTTAATTCATTTTAAGCTTGTGGTAGCAATAACCAGCCACTTGTAATGGCTTGTTATTTATTGAATGCCCATGATTTTTTTGTTTAACCAAACCCCTAATCCTACCACATTTCATTCAGAAAATGTCCAGCTACTCTGCAGGAGGCATTTCCCATCTAGGATCCCCCACAGCATGCAAAAAGTCACCCCAGAAAAAGTGTAGAGTCTGCTATAAAAAGGAGTGAGGAAGGACTCTGACTGCCCCTCTCTACCTGAACTCTGTATCACTAATTTTCTATATGTGTTCTTGATTTATTTCATTTTATTATTCTGTATTCCTGACTTCATGGATCGCCTAACCTTGTCCTGTTCTTTTTTACTTTAAGCCCAGCCACTCTAAGGTCATGATACGTTAACTACACAAAACAACTCAAATACCCCTTTTAGAATATCCTTGGTTACAACTTTTGCAAATAGTATGTCAGGATGGGGGTAATTTTCATTTCCTATGGGGAAAAAAAATGTATGTTTACACCATAACATGAACCCCGAGTCTAAACACACCTAATCTTACCCTTATTAACCCCTAATCTGCCGCCCCCGAGATCGCCGATAACTACATTATACTTATTAACCCCTAATCTGCCGCTCCGGATATCGCCGCCACCTACATTATACTTATGAACCCCTAATCTGCTGCCCCCAACATCGCCGACACCTACATTATATTTATTAACCCCTAATCTCCCTCCCCTAATGTCGCCACAACCTACCTACATTTATTAACCCCTAATCTGCCGCCCCCAACGTCGCTGCCACTATAATAAACATATTAATCCCTAAACCGCATCGCAAACACTAGTTAAATATTTTTAACCCCTAATCTCCCTCCCCTAACATCGCCGCAACCGACCTACATTTATTAACCCCTGATCTACCGTCCCCAACGTCACTGCCACTATTCTAAATGTATTAACCCCTAAACCTAAGTCTAACCCTAACCCTAACACCCCCTAACTTAAATATAATTTAAATAAATCTAAATAAAATTCCTATCATTAACTAAATTATTCCTATTTAAAACTAAATACTTACCTATAAAATAAACCCTAAGCTAGCTACAATATAACTAATAGTTACATTGTGCCTAGCTTAGGGTTTATTTTTATTTTACAGACAAGTTTGTATTTATTTTAACTAGGTAGAATAGTTACTAAATAGTTATTAACTATTTACTAGCTACCTAGCTAAAATAAATACAAATTTACCTGTAAAATAAAACCTAACCTAAGTTACACTAACACCTAACACTACACTACAATTAAATAACTTACATAAATTAAATACAATTAAATAAATTAAATACAATTAGCTAAATTACAAAAAAAACCCACTAAATTACAGAAAATAAGAAACAAATTAAAAGATATTTAAACTAATTACACCTAATCTAATAGCCCTATAAAAATAAAAAGCCCCCTCAAAATAAAAAAAACCCTAGCCTAAACTAAACTATCAATAGCCCTTAAAAGGGCCTTTTGTGGGGGATTGCCCCAAAGAATCAGATCTTTTACCTGAAAAAGAAATACAAACAACCCCTCCAACAGTTAAACCCACCACCCACACAACCTACCCCCCAAATAAAACCCTAACTAAAAAAACCTAAGCTCCCCATTGCCCTGAAAAGGGCATTTGGATGGGCATTGCCCATAAAAGGGCATTTAGCTCTATTGCTGCCCAAAGCCCTAACCTAAAAATAAAACCCACCCAATACACCCTTACAAAATCCTAACACTAACCGGGAGAAGTCTTCATCCAAGCGGCAAGATGTCCTCAGCGAAGCCGGCAGAAGTGGTTCTCCAGACAGGCAGAAGTCTTCATCCAGACAGCATCTTCTATCTTCATCCATTCAAGACATCCGGCGCGGAGCATCCTCTTCCAACGAAGTCTTCTTCCAGAATGAATATCTCTTTAAGTAACATCATCCAAGATGGCTTCCCTTAGATTCCGATTGGCTGATAGAATTCTATCAGCCAATCAGAATTAAGGTTGAAAAATCCTATTGGCTGATGCAATCAGCCAATAGGATTGAACTTCAATGCTATTGGCTGATCCAATCAGCCAATAGGATTGAGCTCGTATTCTATTGGCTGTTCTTTTTTTTGGCGCTTTTCTTCACTTCCTGTAGAGTGAGGTGCGAATATTTCAGATGGCTCTGCTGTTTAGAAGGCTTCTTCCTGTTTTTGCTTCTCTGGAATCTGGATTGTAAACAGGATCGTTTTTTTCCTCAGTTTACTGCAGGTTGCAGGACAGGTAGGGCACCTCAGTATTTCTGCTGAGGTGTAGTGTTGCCTGGGGTATGTTTTCTTCATTTTGGAAATTTAAAGGGAACATTTATTTAAGAACGTTTTTTGTTCTGTCTTATATCCTTTGTTAAAAGATAAAAAAAGACAAAAAAAAAAAGATTTCTTTTGTATTATGGATCAAGAGGCTGTGCAGGATGTTACTTGTAGCTTATGTTTTGATGCCCAGGTGGAACCCCCAGTACCTTTTTGTTCTTTATGTATTGAAAGAACTTTATCTTATAGAAATAGACTTTTTGACCCTGAGCCATCATTAGCTCAGGCGGATGGTGTTCAGGAGCCTCCTGTTTCAGATGTGCCGCAGCTGTCTCCTCAAGCATCCCAATCCTATTCATCTGCACATGCAGTGCCCTGCGTTTCCGCTCATGCTTCGTAAAGGGGGTTTCCTCTCAAGAGGTCATGATCTCAAGCTGAAGGGTAGAAGATTCAGGAGTAATTTGAGGAAGCATTTCTTTACAGAAAGAGTGATTGATTTATGGAATAAACTTCCTCAAGAGGTAGTAATGACAAACACTGTGGGGGATCTCAAGCTGAAGGGTAGAAGATTCAGGAGTAATTTAAGGAAGCACTTCTTTACAGAAAGAGTGATTGATTTATGTAATAAACTTCCTCAAGAGGTAGTAATAACAAACACTGTGGGGGATTTTAAAAATGCCTGGGACAAGCATAAGGCTATCCTACAAACTAGATAAGTTTATACTGTTAGTTAATATCGGGCAGACTTGCTGGGCCTATGGCTCTTATCTGTCGTCTCCAGGTATCCTCTGCAGTATCTGAGGCGCTGTCTGCTAATCCCATGCTGCAGGAAAAAAAGCAAAAGGAAATTTAAAGAAACAGTAAGTAAGGTTTATGATCCTGAATTGGCTAATCAAAGTTTTTCCTCTCAGAAATCTTAGGATGAAGATTCTTTGAGTGCATCTGAGGGAGAAATCTTGGATTCGTGCAGTATAATTCCTTCTACTGATGCTGAAGTTGTGTTCTTCAGATTTAAGCTGGAACACCTCCGCTTGTTACTTAAGGAGGTTTTGGCTACCTTGGATGACTCTGATACTACTATCGTTGTTAACCCTAAGAAGTCTAGTAAGCTCAACAGCTTACATGTTCCCTCTGTGGTGGAGGTATTTCCTGTTCTAGACCGTGCTTCTGAGATTATTGCACGGGAGTGGGAGAGACCTGGTATTCCTTTTTCTCCGTCTCCTATTTTTAAGAAAATGTTTCCTATAGCTGACTCTATTAAGGAGTCGTAAAAAAACAATATGGAGTAAAGGAGCGCTGTAAGCTAAATAAGATAGTCTGGAGACCTCTATACAATTTAACAAAAGTACATTTATTTAAAACATGATTAAAAATATATAATGCATTAGTATATGTTAGGGACGTCTCCCTGGATTTAAAATAAACAATGTTGTGTTATATAAAACAATACAATATTAAGCGTTTTAGGTGATCTTTCTAGATAATTCCACCTTTCTAATTCTATTAACCTTATTCCACCTTAATAATATGGTGCCGCAGTTGTAGTGGCTTTTTTCTCAGTATTGCTATTTTCAATCAAAAAGTAACAATATCTCTCTTCATAATTCAATGAATTGTAATTATGTAATTCACTTGTCTTTACAATGTCTTTTGATGTTTTCTATAACTTGTAGACTTGGCTGTAATATAGATAGTTCTATTTACGTATAAGGATGGGCTTACCGGGTATTCTGTCACATCTGTGTCTGATGGAATCAAGATGTTTCTTACCGGTGTATGTTTTTTGCCTTTCCTCTTTGCATAAAGCAAGTTTCTTTGGTATCAAAATCTGGACCACGCTCTTTAGTATCGAAACCTGGACCACGCTCCTGCGTGTATGGGTTTCTTTTATACTGCCGGCTTGAAGCAACTTTTACCCCTGCAGTTTGGGTTCTATGTTTCCCGGGCAGCCTCCTGAGACAGGTATTCGCGATGCACGCCTCCGGCGTGTGTGTGGGAACTCGGACTTGAATTCACAAACGGCCGTTTGTTTTAAACTTTCTTTCCCTCTGCTTCTTTCAAAGTGGGGTGAGTTTAATGGGTGTCCAGTTCTTTGTAGTGTAAAGAACGTCTACGCGTTTCGCCAATAGGCTTTATCAAGACGGATGATGTTTAGTTGTTACACCGGCATTTTTAAAAAGCCCTCCTTCCATTTTTATTGGTTGATAGGTATTCTGTTCTGATAGGTGTCTTTAAAAAGGTGATTTCTTTAATTTCTTTAAGGTGGAATTTTTTTTGCTTCTTTCTTTGTTACTTTATAAGAGCTTTAGATATCCCATGTTTGCGACTTTGTATAAGGTGGAATATTTTTACTTTTTTCTTTGTTAATCTATACAAACTTTCTGTATCTGATATATTTGGCATTTACAACAATATCTAAATTCTGAAATTCTTATCATACGGTGGAATTATCATCCTTCTATTTTATATCGTGATTTTAAATACCTATATTCATTTCTATTGTACTGAACTTTTTGTATATATGTGGAAGAATTAACGATCTGTTTTAAACGAATATTTCACTTCTAATTTATTATTCTTTGTATGAATTTCAACATATATGAGTTTTTTTTAAACAGAGTTATTTTGTTCTTTTGTTTTATTATTGACCTGTGTAGCATATTATTTTTTATTTTTGCATATATGTTTATATAGAGGTATATTATTTTCTATATTTCTCCACTTTTTCATAATGTGTTTTTATTTCCTTATCAATTTGTTTAACTCTTCATAGATGACCTCTCATTCATAAAGTTTGGAATATTTCAGAGATTTGGAGATTTTTTTATATATAATGTACTGTATTTTCATGTATTTTACTAATGAATTTTTGTTTATGACAAAAGAAACGGGGATAAATCTAATTCTGAGTTTAATCCCGCAGGGTAGAGGGTTTGCATGTTGTAAATTAGCTCTGCTTCTGTTCTTAGCAATTTTTCTTCAAAATTATCCCCTCTCCATTCGGGTTTGAGCTTTTTTATGCCCCAAAAAGTGAAATTTTTCAGATTATTATTATGTATTTCCCTGAAATGGGTGTATAAGTGTGTTTCTAGGTTTCCTCTGTCTATGCATTATAAATGCTCGAGTATGCGTTCCCTTAGGGTCCTGGTGGTCTCCCCTATATATTGTAAATTACATGTGCATTGTATAATGTAGATGACACCCTTATCCTGACATCTTATGGTTTCTTTTATGTGGTGTATTAAACCATTTTTATTGGATTTAATATTCTTACGCTTGCTACTGAATTTGCAAGACCTACAGCCAAAACAGGGGTAGAAACCGGCTAGTTTATTGCCTAGTAAATCTTTTTCTAATATGGAATTCGTTTTAATCTGTCTGAACTCACTGGGAGCTAGTATTTTTTTGAAATTTTTTGCTTTTTTGAAAATTATTTTTGGATTATCTGTCATTTTTTCGCCTATGAGGGGATCTGTCTGGACTAGATGCCAGTGTTTTTTCAATATTTTTTGTAAAGTGTAGTGATCACAATTGTAATCAGTTATTAGTGCAATATTGAATTTATTCTCCTTCTCTTCTTTATTGTCCATTCTATCAGGGTTTGTATTTTTATATGTAAGTAGACTTTTTCTCTCTTTTTGATCTACTTGCTCCTTTGCCTTTCTTATTGTCTCTATATTATATCCTCTGTCAGTGAATTTTTTCTCAAGTATCTCAATTTGTTCTAGATAATCTGACGTTTTTGTGCAATTACGCTTTATCCTGAGGTACTGACCTTTGGGGATATTTTCCTTCCATTTATTTAAATGGCAGCTATTGAAATGTATTAGGTTGTTTGCGTCTACTTTTTTGAAGTGTGTTTTAGTGATTATTTCTTTTTCTATAATTTCAATATCCAGATCTAGGAATGTTATTTTTTCCTTACTGGTGATATGTGTGAAATTAATTCCTATATCATTATTGTTCATATCTAAAATGAATTTGTTTAACTCTATAGATGTCCCCTTCCATACAAAGATGATGTCATCAATGTACCTCTTATAGAGCACGAGATTTGCGCCAAGCTCATGTTGGGATATAAATTCTTCTTCCCATTTTCCCAAGAATAAATTTGCATAGCTCGGCGCAAATCTCGTGCCCATAGCGGTTCCTCTTCTTTGAAGATAGAATTTTTTGTTAAAAGAAAAATAATTCTGATTCAAAATAAAATTAACACCTTTAATAATAAATTCTTTTTGTTCTTGATTTAGTGTTTTATCCCTAGTCATGTACATTTCTGCTGCTTTTGTGCCTAGATGATGTTGAATGCTTGTGTATAAAGATGAAATCAAAATAAGTAGTTTTCCAGCCTCCAGTCAAGTTAAAAAGACCTTTATTAATTTCTTACAGGGTCCATCATATCAACCAACAACGTTTCAAACCTATTCCAGGTTCTTAATCATGTCTCTGTGTATAAAGATGAAACATCACACGTGCCAATCAGATAGTTCTCTTTCCATTCTAGATTATTAAGGAGTTGTAGTATGTCCGTGGTGTCTTTAAGGTAGGAAGGTAGGGTTTTTACATATTTTTGCAAAAAATTGTCAATGTATTGTGATAAGTTTGCAGTTATAGACCCTATTCCAGATATTATGGGCCTACCAGGTGGATTTGTGAGATCTTTATGTAGTTTTGGCAGGTAATAGAACACAGGTATTTTTGGGTATTTGGGACAGAGAAACTCAAATTCCTTTTTATGAATTATATTCTTAATTTGGGCTTCTTTTAGTAGATTTGTTAGTTTATTTTGAAACTTTTTTGTTGGATCCATTTTAATTTCTTGATAGGTATCTATATCTCCGAGGAGTCTATTGGCCTCATTGATGTAACTTGTTGTGTCTAAAAGAACTATGCCTCCTCCCTTGTCCGCAGCCTTTATTGTCAGTTCTTTGTCTTTTTGTAGGTTTTGTATTATTGTATTTTCTTTTTTAGACAGGTTTCTTGGTCTATATTTATTATGTTTTAATTTTGCAATATCATTTTGTACTAATTTTTCAAAAAGCTCGAGGTTTCTCCCTTTTTCATTAGTTGGGTAAAATTTTGATTTAAATTTGAAATTTGTATGTTTTATTTCTGGGGTTGTTGTTTCTGTGGTTATTGTGGTTATTCTATTTGAAGTTAATTGTCTTTCCATTGGGTTTTTTGCAAAAAACCTTTTTAAGGTTAGTTTTCGAACAAATTGACTGATGTGTATATGTGTGTTGAATTTATTCATTTTGGCTGTAGGGGGCGAAGCTTAAACCTAATTGTAACACTTTTTCCTCATCTTTTGTCAATGTTTTACTGCTCAAATTAAAAATCCCTATTGTAGTGTTTACTTTGTTTTCTTGACATTTTTCTGTTGTTGTTGATCTCCCTCCTCTTGTTCCTCTCTGTTTCTTTTTCTTAATGGTGGTGCTTTTAGTGCCAACTGATTTTGTGGTGTCTCTTGTTTTTTTGGGGTTAACCCTAAAAAATGTTCTTCATTTGTTGGGGTGTTCTGATCAACTTTTAAATTCTCAAATCTGTTATGTGTTTCTAATTCATAATTGTGATTAGTATTTTCTCTTAGTGTTTTTTTTTATCAGGTTTTTAAAATTATCCTTGTGATTTTCTCTGTGAAAATTTTCTCTTACGTGATTATCATTTCTATAGTGATTGTCATTTCTATAGTGATAATTATAATCATTTCTATAGTTGTTGTGCTCATTTTCCCTGTCTTCCCCTCTATATGTGTTTCTTTCTTTTTGTCTATGGTTATCTCCATATTGTGTGTAGTTTCTATTTTGTGTGTCGAACCTTCTATCATAGTTGTGATGATTTCTATATTCTCTTGATTGGTAGTTGTTACGAGGGTGATTCCAATAGTTATAGTTATTCCTTTCTCTATCATAATACTGTCTTTCATTGGACCTTATTTCATATCTATAGCCTTTATAATTCATGTTTTTTCTGTCTTCATAGTTTCTTTGTGTATAGTTTGAATTTTGTTTTCTATATGTTTGCTGCTTACTGATATTAGGTGTATCGATATCTATAGGGTCATGATTTTGTCCTGTTGCCATATCTTCTGTTTGTATTTCACCCTCTAATTCTTGGTAATCTTCCTCATCTCTTTTGTATTTTCTCCATTTTGTCTCTAATATATCTTCATTTAGTTTATTTCAATTAAAAATAATTTCTTTCTGTCTACTTTTAAATTCTTTGTCATCTTTCACTTCAGCTAATTCATTTTTAATTGCTGTAATGTTCTCACTTAGTTGCTCTAGGGATTCTTCCCTAGATCGTTTCAGAATATCTAATAAAGTTTGTGTAGTGTCTTTCAATGCTGTATCCCATTCTAGTTGGAAATCACTTTTTAGCTCAAAAGTGCATTTCTTTTTTAATCTGAGGCCTCTCGGTGCCCACTTGTTTGCTATGTATTTGTTAAGAAAATTTAATTCTATTTTTTGTTTGAGTTCGCTCGTCATGTTTTTCTCTAGTTTAGACATTTTTGTGTCAATGTCTATGGGTTCTATCTCACTTATATTGGATTCATTTTCAGTGATTTCTTTCAATATTTGTTCTCTCCAAGTAAATATATCATTCTCCATTACCAGGCTGCTGTCACTTATGCTTAATTAAATAAGCTAAGGAAGTATAATAGTTAAAAATGGATCTATAAGAAACTGCGCCTGGAATCTGATCTTAAAGCTCCTTCACAGGTAATCTTCCCTATAATTACCGTATATAATTACAAAGTGACAAAACAATATGGAGTAAAGGAGCGCTGTAAGCTAAATAAGATAGTCTGGAGACCTCTATACAATTTAACAAAAGTATATTTATTTAAATCATGATTAAAAATATATAATGCATTAGTATATGTTAGGGACGTCTCCCTGGATTTAAAATAAACAATGTTGTGTTATATAAAACAATACAATATTAAGCGTTTTGGGTGACCTTTCTAGATAATTCCACCTTTCTAATTCTATTAACCTTATTCCACCTTAATAATATGGTGCCGCAGTTGTAGTGGCTTTTTTCTCAGTATTGCTATTTTCAATCAAAAAGTAACAATATCTCTCTTCATAATTCAATGAATTGTAATTATGTAATTCACTTGTCTTTACAATGTCTTTTGATTTTTTTCTATAACTTGTAGACTTGGCTGTAATATAGATAGTTCTATTTACGTATAAGGATGGGCTTACCAGGTCTTCTGTCACATCTGTGTCTGATGGAATCAAGATGTTTCTTACCGGTGTATGTTTTTTGCCTTTTCTCTTTGCATAAAGCAAGTTTCTTTGGTATCAAAATCTGGACCACGCTCTTTGGTATCGAAACTTGGACCACGCTCCTGCGTGTATGGGTTTCTTTTATACTGCCGGCTTGAAGCAACTTTTACCCCTGCAGTTTGGGTTCTATGTTTCCCGGGCAGCCTCCTGAGACAGGTACTCGCGATGCACGCCTCCAGCGCGTGTGTGGGAACTCGGACTTGAATTCACAAACGGCCGTTTGTTTTAAACTTTCTTTCCCTCTATTGTACTGAACTTTTTGTATATATGTGGAAGAATTAACGATCTGTTTTAAACGAATATTTCACTTCTAATTTATTATTCTTTGTATGAATTTCAACATATATGAGTTTTTTTTAAACAGAGTGAAAAAAAATGTTGAAATTCATACAAAGAATAATAAATTAGAAGTGAAATATTCATTTAAAACAGATCGTTAATTCTTCCACATATATACAAAAAGTTCAGTACAATAGAAACGAATATAGGTATTTAAAATCACGATATAAAATAGAAGGTTGATAATTCCACCGTATGATAAGAATTTCAGAATTTAGATATTGTTGTAAATGCCAAATATATCAGATACAGAAAGTTTGTATAGATTAACAAAGAAAAAAGTAAAAATATTCCACCTTATACAAAGTCGCAAACATGGGATATCTAAAGCTCTTATAAAGTAACAAAGAAAGAAGCAAAAAAAAATTCCACCTTAAAGAAATTAAAGAAATCCACCTTTTTAAAGACACCTATCAGAACAGAATACCTATCAACCAATAAAAATGGAAGGAGGGCTTTTTAAAAATGCCGGTGTAACAACTAAACATCATCCGTCTTGATAAAGCCTATTGGCGAAACACGTAGACGTTCTTTACACTACAAAGAACTGGACACCCATTAAACTCACCCCACTTTGAAAGAAGCAGAGGGAAAGAAAGTTTAAAACAAACGGCCGTTTGTGAATTCAAGTCAGAGTTCCCACACACGCGCTGGAGGCGTGCATCGCGAGTACCTGTCTCAGGAGGCTGCCCGGGAAACATAGAACCCAAACTGCAGGGGTAAAAGTTGCTTCAAGCCGGCAGTATAAAAGAAACCCATACACGCAGGAGCGTGGTCCAGGTTTCGATACCAAAGAGCGTGGTCCAGATTTTGATACCAAAGAAACTTGCTTTATGCAAAGAGGAAAGGCAAAAAACATACACCGGTAAGAAACATCTTGATTCCATCAGACACAGATGTGACAGAAGACCTGGTAAGCCCATCCTTATACGTAAATAGAACTATCTATATTACAGCCAAGTCTACAAGTTATAGAAAACATCAAAAGACATTGTAAAGACAAGTGAATTACATAATTACAATTCATTGAATTATGAAGAGAGATATTGTTACTTTTTGATTGAAAATAGCAATACTGAGAAAAAAGCCACTACAACTGCGGCACCATATTATTAAGGTGGAATAAGGTTAATAGAATTAGAAAGGTGGAATTATCTAGAAAGGTCACCCAAAACGCTTAATATTGTATTGTTTTATATAACACAACATTGTTTATTTTAAATCCAGGGAGACGTCCCTAACATATACTAATGCATTATATATTTTTAATCATGATTTAAATAAATATACTTTTGTTAAATTGTATAGAGGTCTCCAGACTATCTTATTTAGCTTACAGCGCTCCTTTACTCCATATTGTTTTGTCACTTTGTAATTATATACGGTAATTATAGGGAAGATTACCTGTGAAGGAGCTTTAAGATCAGATTCCAGGCGCAGTTTCTTATATATCCATTTTTAACTATTATACTTCCTTAGCTTATTTAATTAAGCATAAGTGACAGCAGCCTGGTAATGGAGAATGATATATTTACTTGGAGAGAACAAATATTGAAAGAAATCACTGAAAATGAATCCAATATAAGTGAGATAGAACCCATAGACATTGACACAAAAATGTCTAAACTAGAGAAAAACATGACGAGCGAACTCAAACAAAAAATAGAATTAAATTTTCTTAACAAATACATAGCAAACAAGTGGGCACCGAGAGGCCTCAGATTAAAAAAGAAATGCACTTTTGAGCTAAAAAGTGATTTCCAACTAGAATGGGATTGTAAGGCAGGACTAGATACGGAAGGAATTAGTTTCTAGTTCCACTCAGTCTCACAGGTAGCGGGGTTAGAAATAAAATAACCCCTATTCAGTTCATAGACTGAGGGCCCAAAAGGGAATAGCAGGGAAAAAATATGAGTCTCTGCTGGTGTGAGCAGGATAATAAAACTCAGGTGAGCTGTAATGTGTAGAAGAGAAAAATATGAGTCTCTGCTAGTGTGAGCAGAATAATAAAACTCAGGTGAACTGCAGGTGAACTGCAGTTTGAAATAGGGTTTGATAATCTTCACAACACATAATCAGAACAAGCACAGCAGATGATGAAAAGAGAGCAGACTTAGGAAATACTGAACTTTAGAGGATTATAGTGTTACTTCCGGTATTGATATGGATTAAACTTGTATAAGCAATACTTGAATATCATATAACCTGATCTTCCTTATCACACAACATATAAACTTGGGGCTCATCTCCCTTGCCACAGTACAAAATAAACTTGAGGTGATTACCTTAATCTTCACGCTGACTCCCGGCTGGTTAGTGCGCTCTTGGTAGATGCAGCTCAAGCTGAAGGGAGAGCGTTACTGTATGTCTGCAGGGATCACAGTGCAGACCGGAGCTCAGAGGCAGTTGTGCTGGGGGTGAGAAGGCAGTCTGACCGGAGGCTGATGCGGCTGCAGACTGTCGAGTTAGGAGCAGGTCAGAGCGAGTAACCACCGGAAGTGGATGCCGCAGCTGGGGAAGGTGGAAGTCGGAACTTGCGGCTTCTGTGAAAAACTGACAGGCTGGATAAACAGAGTGAGAGATAACAAGCTGCAAACGTAAGTGGAAGGAAAATACAGCAGGTTAGTAAGTATGTGAATTCCAATTCAAGTTAGATAGAAAGTCATATCCTTGATACTTTAGAGGAACCAAAAGGCTTAAGCAAGAGTTTGTAGGGGAGATCCAGAGAATCCTATCCTACAACGAATCCTAAGCACTGTGAGGTAGGAGGAGGAGCCTTATATAGGCTGGATGTTAAAGGCACAGGAATAGTCATGACAGGAGCCCCCCCCCAAAGGAGCCACTCCGAGGCTCAAGGCTTAGGGCGATCCGGGTGCCTCCGGTGAAACAAGGACACCAGTCTGGGAGCTGAGAGGTTGGATGAAGGTTCCCAGGAATCTTCATCATGAGAAAAACCCTTCCAATGAATGAGGTATTGAAGAGTACCACGGAAATACCTTGAATCCAGGATAGAATGAATCTCGTATTCTGGCTCGATTGGAGGTGTAGGAGATGGAAGTTGACATCTAACAGAACCAAGTTCAGAGAGACAAGGTTTTAACAAGGAGACATGGAAAGTCGGATGTATTGGAAGTTCCTTGGGTAGGTCCAAAGTGACTGCATTGAGATTGACAATTTTTGTAATGGGAAATGGACCGATGTAGAGAGATCCAAGTTTTCTGGTTGGAACCTTAAGATGTAAATTTCTGGTAGAAAGCCACACATAATCACCAATTTTGTAAGGGGGTGGATTACGGTGTCTTAAATCATAGTATGATTTTTGATGAGTTTGTGCATCTTTGAGGTTCTCTTGAATAATAGTAAAATGTTTGGCTAGTTCATTCATCATATCATTCACCAAGGGAGATGGTGTCTCATCTCTGGGGTAGAGATGGAAACGAGGATGGAAACCGTAATTGGCATAAAACGGCGACATTTTTGTTGAAGAATTGACGGAGTTATTGAAGGCAAACTCAGCTGTAGGTAAGAGGGATGTCCAATTATCTTGAAGTTGGGAGCAGTAGCATCTTAAATACTGCTCAAGAGTTTGATTTGTCCTCTCTGTTTGTCCGTTTGTTTGTGGGTGGTATGCCGTACTAAGCCTAGGTTGAATTTTTAAGATGTTACATAAATGAGTCCAAAATTTGGAGGTGAATTGAGAACCTCTATCTGATGTGATAGTGTCAGGGAGGCCATGATACCTAACAACCTGAGAGAGAAAGACTTGTGCTGTTTCTGCTGCAGTCGGTAACGAGTGACAAGGAAGAAAATGAGCCATTTTGGTAAATAGGTCTACTACCACCAAGATGCAATTGTTGTTGTTTGAGGCTGGAAGGTCTACAATAAAATCCATTGCCACGTCCTTCCATGGTCTGTCCGATATGGGTAGAGACATTAGTAACCCATATGGATGGGATCTGGAGTTTTTTGTTGTTGCACAGATAGGACATGTCTTAACATACTGTATAACATCTGTTTTCATGCGAGGCCACCAGAAATCTCTTTTTAAGAGATCTATAGTTTTGTGTATCCCCGGATGTCCAGAGATCATAGAATCATGTGTAGAATGGAGCAAGTCCTTTCGCAAACCTGGTGGTACGTAAACTTTTCCATAGTGGTAATATAAACCGTCTCTAGCCTTTGTTAATGATTGGTTAGGAATGCTGGGATCTTGTTCTTGTGAAAGTCGTAGTTGAGATGTAGAATCGAAAGATAACCCAATGAACCTATCTTGTGGAATGATAGTAGATACTGGAGAAGATGGGTTAGGTCTAGAATCCTTTCTGGATAAAGAATCTGCCTTACCATTTTTACTACCTGGACGGTATGTGATGTTATAATCAAATCTCGAAAAAAACAAACTCCATCTAATCTGACGAGCTGATAGGGTCTTATTTGTTTTCAAGTATTCAAGGTTTTTATGATCTGTGTAGATCAATATAGGAAGAGATGTACCCTCCAGAAGATGCCTCCAAAACTCGAAGGAACTTTTAATTGATAAGAGTTCTTTCTCTCCTATGGGATAATTTATTTCTGATGAAGACATGATTCTAGAGTAAAAACCGACAGGGTGGAGAGGAGACTTCGGTGATTTGCGCTGAGAAAGGATGGCGCCCAAAGCGTAATCGGAAGCATCCACCTCCAATACATACTGTAAAGTTGGGTCTGGGAATCTGAGTATAGGAGCAGAGGTAAAGGCCTTCTTTAATTCCTTAAAGGCTGAGTCAGCATGATTATTCCAAACAAAAGGAGTCTGTTTGCCTGTCAAAGAGGTTAATGGTTTAGCCAAAGCGGAGAAATTTTTTATGAATTTTCTATAGAAGTTGGAAAATCCAATAAAACACTGAACATCCTTAATGCTTTGAGGTGTAGGCCATGATGTTATAGCCTCTATCTTTTTGTTTTCCATCTGTATACCATCAGGGGAAATAAGATAACCTAAGAAGGATATGGTGTCAGTGTTGAAAATACATTTCTCAGGTTTAGCAAAAAGAGAATTGTCTCTTAACCTTTGAAGAACTATCTTAACATGTTCTATGTGTTGTTCTGCAGTTTTTGAATATATCAGTATATCATCTAAGTATACTATTAAACAGATGTCCAGAATGTCTCGGAAAAGGTCGTTAATAAAACACTGAAATGTCGCTGGGGCGTTGCATAACCCGAACGGCATAACCGTATACTCATATAACCCGTATCTTGTACGGAAAGCGGTCAGCCATTCGTGCCCAGACTTTATTCTTATTAAGTTATATGCGCCTCTAAGGTCAAGTTTGGTAAATATAGTGGCCCCCTGGAGACGTTCTATTATCTCAGGTATAAGGGGTAACGGGTACCTGTTTTTCTTTGTACGTCGGTTCAATTCCCTATAGTCAATTATAGGTCTCAATGTACCGTCTTTGTTACGGACAAAGAACATACCTGCTCCAGCAGGAGAGGTTGAGGGTCTGATAAACCCTTTACGTAAGTTGTCATCCAGATATTGTTTTAAATGTACCAGCTCTGGTTCAGACAGGGGATAGATATGCCCATAAGGAATATCAACCCCAGGTAGAAGTTCTATCGGGCAGTCATATGGTCTGTGGGGAGGTAGTTTCTCGGCCTCAACTTTGTTAAATACGTCTGAAAAGTCGTTATAACAGTCAGGAACTGGGTGTTCTACAACAGTGGTATGAAGAATCTGTGTGGAAGGATTACATGATTTAAGACAATGGTCAGAATTAAAATGTATTTGTGAGGTTTTCCAATTTATATGGGGTTCATGTGTTTGTAACCAATGTAAACCAAGCACTAACGGAAACAATGGAGAGGCTATAACATCAAAAGTCACGTATTCTTTGTGACCAGAACTAGTGGTCATTAGTAGGGGTATAGTGCGATGGGTGATGGGGCCAGAAGAAATAAAAGAACCATCAATAACTCTGATAGCTAGTGAATCACATCTTTTTATTAAAGGTATATGAAACAAATCAGTGAATGCTTTATCAATTAAATTGCCGAAAGTTCCTGAATCAATAATGGCTTGTGTCGGGACTTTTCGGGAATGCCACTGCAAGGAAACAGAAATGTTGAAATGGGAATTAGTGGATGAGTGATGAATACAAGTGATACACCTAGTATCTGGCTTACCCTTCTGTTTAGACAAACTGGGGCATTCCTTGACGGAATGACTCTTTGAGGCACAATACAGACAGAGGTTGTTACTTCTTCTTCTATTCTTTTCCTCAGTGGAGAGGGGTCCTTTGGTGAAAGCAACCTCCATTGGCTCATCTGTGCTGCGTTGGGTAGGAGATGGATAGGATGGTGTGGGAGGCTTCCTCCAGGTATTTTCTGAGAATCCTCTTTCGTGTCTTCGTTCACGTAAACGTCTGTCTATACTGACAATTTGCGTCATAAGTTCTTCTAGAGTGCTTGGTAGGTTACCCCTAGCGAGCTCGTCTTTTATAGGGTCAGAGAGTCCCTGGCGGAACTGAAAGAACAATGCTGCTTCGTTCCAAAGCGTGTCTGGTGCCCATCTTTTAAAATCTGAGACGTAGTCTTCAGCGGGGCGTTTATTTTGCTTGAGTGCCCGAAGAGCTGTCTCAGCAGTACTCTGTTTGTTTTTATCTTCATACAGGAATGACATCTTGTCAAAGAACAACTGGAGAGAATCCAATACAGGATCATTAGTTTCAAAGAAGTTAGTAGCCCAGATCTTGGGTTCTCCTTTAAGATAAGATATTACAGTGAGAACTTTGACGCGTTCGGTGGGATATGTCTTAGGTTTCAGGGAGAAATAAAGTAGGCAGGAGTTTTTGAACTCCCTAAACTGACTTCTTTCCCCTGAAAATCTTTCTGGGGGACAAACCTGAGGTTCAGGTTGCGTGTCTGTTGTGGCAGGCCTTTTATCCACATGATCCCTAATTACAGTTCTTAAATATTGATTTTCAGATTGAATTTCTTTAAATCCTTGGATGAGAATGTCCATATTTAGTGTGAGTGTACTCACTTTATTGGTGAGTTCTGCTAATTCCATTATAATTCCTAATTTCAAGGCTTAGGATTATGTAAGGCAGGACTAGATACGGAAGGAATTAGTTTCTAGTTCCACTCAGTCTCACAGGTAGCGGGGTTAGAAATAAAATAACCCCTATTCAGTTCATAGACTGAGGGCCCAAAAGGGAATAGCAGGGAAAAAATATGAGTCTCTGCTGGTGTGAGCAGGATAATAAAACTCAGGTGAGCTGTAATGTGTAGAAGAGAAAAATATGAGTCTCTGCTAGTGTGAGCAGAATAATAAAACTCAGGTGAACTGCAGGTGAACTGCAGTTTGAAATAGGGTTTGATAATCTTCACAACACATAATCAGAACAAGCACAGCAGATGATGAAAAGAGAGCAGACTTAGGAAATACTGAACTTTAGAGGATTATAGTGTTACTTCCGGTATTGATATGGATTAAACTTGTATAAGCAATACTTGAATATCATATAACCTGATCTTCCTTATCACACAACATATAAACTTGGGGCTCATCTCCCTTGCCACAGTACAAAATAAACTTGAGGTGATTACCTTAATCTTCACGCTGACTCCCGGCTGGTTAGTGCGCTCTTGGTAGATGCAGCTCAAGCTGAAGGGAGAGCGTTACTGTATGTCTGCAGGGATCACAGTGCAGACCGGAGCTCAGAGGCAGTTGTGCTGGGGGTGAGAAGGCAGTCTGACCGGAGGCTGATGCGGCTGCAGACTGTCGAGTTAGGAGCAGGTCAGAGCGAGTAACCACCGGAAGTGGATGCCGCAGCTGGGGAAGGTGGAAGTCGGAACTTGCGGCTTCTGTGAAAAACTGACAGGCTGGATAAACAGAGTGAGAGATAACAAGCTGCAAACGTAAGTGGAAGGAAAATACAGCAGGTTAGTAAGTATGTGAATTCCAATTCAAGTTAGATAGAAAGTCATATCCTTGATACTTTAGAGGAACCAAAAGGCTTAAGCAAGAGTTTGTAGGGGAGATCCAGAGAATCCTATCCTACAACGAATCCTAAGCACTGTGAGGTAGGAGGAGGAGCCTTATATAGGCTGGATGTTAAAGGCACAGGAATAGTCATGACAGGGATACAGCATTGAAAGACACTACACAAACTTTGTTAGATATTCTGAAACGATCTAGGGAAGAATCCCTAGAGCAACTAAGTGAGAACATTACAGCAATTAAAAATGAATTAGCTGAAGTGAAAGATGACAAAGAATTTAAAAGTAGACAGAAAGAAATTATTTTTAATTTAAATAAATTAAATAAAGATATATTAGAGACAAAATGGAGAAAATACAAAAGAGATGAGGAAGATTACCAAGAATTAGAGGGTGAAATACAAACAGAAGATATGGCAACAGGACAAAATCATGACCCTATAGATATCGATACACCTAATATCAGTAAGCAGCAAACATATAGAAAACAAAATTCAAACTATACACAAAGAAACTATGAAGACAGAAAAAACATGAATTATAAAGGCTATAGATATGAAATAAGGTCCAATGAAAGACAGTATTATGATAGAGAAAGGAATAACTATAACTATTGGAATCACCCTCGTAACAACTACCAATCAAGAGAATATAGAAATCATCACAACTATGATAGAAGGTTCGACACACAAAATAGAAACTACACACAATATGGAGATAACCATAGACAAAAAGAAAGAAACACATATAGAGGGGAAGACAGGGAAAATGAGCACAACAACTATAGAAATGATTATAATTATCACTATAGAAATGACAGGGAAAATGAGCACAACAACTATAGAAATGATTATAATTATCACTATAGAAATGACAATCACTATAGAAATGATAATCACATAAGAGAAAATTTTCACAGAGAAAATCACAAGGATAATTTTAAAAACCGCACATCTGATAAAAAAAAACACTAAGAGAAAATACTAATCACAATTATGAATTAGAAACACATAACAGATTTGAGAATTTAAAAGTTGATCAGAACACCCCAACAAATGAAGAACATTTTTTAGGGTTAACCCCAAAAAAACAAGAGACACCACAAAATCAGTTGGCACTAAAAGCACCACCATTAAGAAAAAGAAACAGAGAGGAACAAGAGGAGGGAGATCAACAACAACAGAAAAATGTCAAGAAAACAAAGTAAACACTACAATAGGGATTTTTAATTTGAGCAGTAAAACATTGACAAAAGATGAGGAAAAAGTGTTACAATTAGGTTTAAGCTTCGCCCCCTACAGCCAAAATGAATAAATTCAACACACATATACACATCAGTCAATTTGTTCGAAAACTAACCTTAAAAAGGTTTTTTGCAAAAAACCCAATGGAAAGACAATTAACTTCAAATAGAATAACCACAATAACCACAGAAACAACAACCCCAGAAATAAAACATACAAATTTCAAATTTAAATCAAAATTTACCCAACTAATGAAAAAGGGAGAAACCTCAAGCTTTTTGAAAAATTAGTACAAAATGATATTGCAAAATTAAAACATAATAAATATAGACCAAGAAACCTGTCTAAAAAAGAAAATACAATAATACAAAACCTACAAAAAGACAAAGAACTGACAATAAAGGCTGCGGACAAGGGAGGAGGCATAGTTCTTTTAGACACAACAAGTTACATCAATGAGGCCAATAGACTCCTCGGAGATATAGATACCTATCAAGAAATTAAAATGGATCCAACAAAAAAGTTTCAAAATAAACTAACAAATCTACTAAAAGAAGCCCAAAGTAAGAATATAATTCATAAAAAGGAATTTGAGTTTCTCTGTCCCAAATACCCAAAAATACCTGTGTTCTATTACCTGCCAAAACTACATAAAGATCTCACAAATCCACCTGGTAGGCCCATAATATCTGGAATAGGGTCTATAACTGCAAACTTATCACAATACATTGAAATTTTTTTGCAAAAATATGTAAAAACCCTACCTTCCTACCTTAAAGACACCACGGACATACTACAACTCCTTAATAATCTAGAATGGAAAGAGAACTATCTGATTGGCACGTGTGATGTTTCATCTTTATACACAAGCATTCAACATCATCTAGGCACAAAAGCAGCAGAAATGTACATGACTAGGGATAAAACACTAAATCAAGAACAAAAAGAATTTATTATTAAAGGTGTTAATATTATTTTGAATCAGAATTATTTTTCTTTTAACAAAAAATTCTATCATCAAACAAGAGGAACCGCTATGGGCACGAGATTTGCGCCGAGCTATGCAAATTTATTCTTGGGAAAATGGGAAGAAGAATTTATATCCCAACATGAGCTCGGCGCAAATCTCGTGCTCTATAAGAGGTACATTGATGACATCATCTTTGTATGGAAGGGGACATCTATAGACTTAAACAAATTCATTTTAGATATGAACAATAATGATATAGGAATTAATTTCACACATATCACCAGTAAGGAAAAAATAACATTCCTAGATCTGGATATTGAAATTATAGAAAAAGAAATAATCACTAAAACACACTTCAAAAAAGTAGACGCAAACAACCTAATACATTTCAATAGCTGCCATTTAAATAAATGGAAGGAAAATATCCCCAAAGGTCAGTACCTCAGGATAAAGCGTAATTGCACAAAAACGTCAGATTATCTAGAACCAATTGATACTTGAGAAAAAATTCACTGACAGAGGATATAATATAGAGACAATAAGAAAGGCAAAGGAACAAGTAGATCAAAAAGAGAGAAAAAGTCTACTTACATATAAAAATACAAACCCTGATAGAATGGACAATAAAGAAGAGAAGGAGAATAAATTCAATATTGCACTAATAACTGATTACAATTGTGATCACTACACTTTACAAAAAATATTGAAAAAACACTGGCATCTAGTCCAGACAGATCCCCTCATAGGCGAAAAAATGACAGATAATACAAAAATAATTTTCAAAAAAGCAAAAAATTTCAAAAAAATACTAGCTCCCAGTGAGTTCAGGCAGATTAAAACGAATTCCATATTAGAAAAAGATTTACTAGGCAATAAACTAGCCGGTTTCTACCCCTGTTTTGGCTGTAGGTCTTGCAAATTCAGTAGCAAGCGTAAGAATATTAAATCCAATAAAAATGGTTTAATACACCACATAAAAGAAACCATAAGATGTCAGGATAAGGGTGTCATCTACATTATACAATGCACATGTAATTTACAATATATAGGGGAGACCACCAGGACCCTAAGGGAACGCATACGCGAGCATTTATCATGCATAGACAGAGGAAACCTAGAAACACACTTATACACCCATTTCAGGGAAATACATAATAATAATCTGAAAAATTTCACTTTTTGGGGCATAAAAAAGCTCAAACCCGAATGGAGAGGGGGTAATTTTGAAGAAAAATTGCTAAGAACAGAAGCAGAGCTAATTTACAACATGCAAACCCTCTACCCTGCGGGATTAAACTCAGAATAAGATTTATCCCCGTTTCTTTTGTCATAAACAAAAATTAATTAGTAAAATACATGAAAATACAGTACATTATATATAAAAAAAATCTCCAAATCTCTGAAATATTCCAAACTTTATGAATGAGAGGTCATCTATGAAGAGTTAAACAAATTGATAAGGAAATAAAAACACATTATGAAAAAGTGGAGAAATATAGAAAATAATATACCTCTATATAAACATATATGCAAAAATAAAAAATAATATGCTACACAGGTCAATAATAAAACAAAAGAACAAAATAACTCTGTTTAAAAAAAACTCATATATGTTGAAATTCATACAAAGAATAATAAATTAGAAGTGAAATATTCATTTAAAACAGATCGTTAATTCTTCCACATATATACAAAAAGTTCAGTACAATAGAAACGAATATAGGTATTTAAAATCACGATATAAAATAGAAGGTTGATAATTCCACCGTATGATAAGAATTTCAGAATTTAGATATTGTTGTAAATGCCAAATATATCAGATACAGAAAGTTTGTATAGATTAACAAAGAAAAAAGTAAAAATATTCCACCTGATACAAAGTCGCAAACATGGGATATCTAAAGCTCTTATAAAGTAACAAAGAAAGAAGCAAAAAAAATTCCACCTTAAAGAAATTAAAGAAATCCACCTTTTTAAAGACACCTATCAGAACAGAATACCTATCAACCAATAAAAATGGAAGGAGGGCTTTTTAAAAATGCCGGTGTAACAACTAAACATCATCCGTCTTGATAAAGCCTATTGGCGAAACACGTAGACATTCTTTACACTACAAAGAACTGGACACCCATTAAACTCACCCCACTTTGAAAGAAGCAGAGGGAAAGAAAGTTTAAAACAAACGGCCGTTTGTGAATTCAAGTCCAAGTTCCCACACACGCGCTGGAGGCGTGCATCGCGAGTACCTGTCTCAGGAGGCTGCCCGGGAAACATAGAACCCAAACTGCAGGGGTAAAAGTTGCTTCAAGCCGGCAGTATAAAAGAAACCCATATACGCAGGAGCATGGTCCAGGTTTCGATACCAAAGAGCGTGGTCCAGATTTTGATACCAAAGAAACTTGCTTTATGCAAAGAGGAAAGGCAAAAAACATACACTGGTAAGAAACATCTTGATTCCATCAGACACAGATGTGACAGAAGACCCGGTAAGCCCATCCTTATACGTAAATAGAACTATCTATATTACAGCCAAGTCTACAAGTTATAGAAAACATCAAAAGACATTGTAAAGACAAGTGAATTACATAATTACAATTCATTGAATTATGAAGAGAGATATTGTTACTTTTTGATTGAAAATAGCAATACTGAGAAAAAAGCCACTACAACTGCGGCACCATATTATTAAGGTGGAATAAGGTTAATAGAATTAGAAAGGTGGAATTATCTAGAAATATCACCCAAAACGCTTAATATTGTATTGTTTTATATAACACAACATTGTTTATTTTAAATCCAGGGAGACGTCCCTAACATATACTAATGCATTATATATTTTTAATCATGTTTTAAATAAATATTCTTTTGTTAAATTGTACAGAGGTCTCCAGACTATCTTATTTAGCTTACAGCGCTCCTTTACTCCATATTGTTTTGTCACTTTGTAATTATATACGGTAATTATAGGGAAGATTACCTGTGAAGGAGCTTTAAGATCAGATTCCAGGCGCAGTTTCTTATATATCCATTTTTAACTATTAAGGAGTCGTGGCAAACGGTTCCTAAGGTGGAAGGAGATATTTCCACTTTGGCTAAGAGGACCACTATTCCCATAGAGGATAGTTGTTCTTTTAAGGATCCAATGGATAAGAAATTCGATGCATTATTAAAGAAAATGTATGTTCACCAAGGTCTTCAATGGCAGCCTGCAGTGTGTATTGCTACTGTTACCAGCGCTGCAGCTTACTGGTTTGATGCCTTGTCTAATTCTATTCAGACAGATACTCCTCTTGAGGAGATCCAGGACAGGATTAAGGCTCTAAAGTTAAATGATGTGAAATTAAAGAGGGCGCTCAGAAAGCTAATAGGACCGCTAGTAAAAAATTTAAAACTACATTTATTAACACCCACTGTTTGTATAGTGACCCTAAATAATTAGTGCAGTTCTTAGTTATATAAAATCATATAAATGGTATATGTCCTGTGTGTTTCGTGTATTATTTGTGATACACACAACTATTGCAGTTCCTAGTTATCTAAAAACATATATGTTTTTTGATCACCTATATATTATATTCAACACATCCTAGGTTTTAATCCTAGGTTTCAAAACTTCAATAAATATTATCGTGATTATAAAACGTGACTATAGATGTTGCAATTCCTTAAATTAATTGTGGACAACTTATATGGGAAATATTCACACCACACACCACACGACAATGATGGCAGAATTATGTGATAAAATTGAAGATCTCGAAAATTGGAGACGCAGGAAGAACCTCAGAATCTGAGGCATACCGGAGTCTGTACTACTCAAGGATCTCCCAACATATCTCCCAGCTCTATTCACCCATCTAAGGAACACTGCAACATCCACAGATATCCCTTGGGTCAGGGCACATAGAGCACTGAGGCCAAGACCCCCTGATACAGCACCCCGAGGGACATTATCATGAAATTTAAAGAATTCACTGAGAAAGAAGAGATTTTAAACCTTTCATGGAAAAATCAACCAGTGAAGTTTCGAGGGGTGGTACTTCAATTTTTCTAAGATCTATCCCAGTGGACACTCCAAAGGAGAAGAGAACTTACACCCTTGACATCTCTCCTACGTCAAAAAAGAATTCTATATCAATGGGGATTTCCATTCCACCTATATGTGCTACATGGAAGCAGGAAAATATCATGTACTTCCATGAATGACATTGGTGACTTTTGCTCAGCCTTAGATATTGAGCCGCCACAAATCTCAGATCCAGACGACTTCCAACATCCACCAAAGAAAAAGCTAGCACAGGCGGAATCTTATAGATGGCAGCGAGTTAATCCCAAAACAGGGAAGAGGCTGCCCTCTAGGCAGTCTACCCCTTAACCAAGAGACGCTGAACAGTAATCTACCCAATAATCCTGGACTTTACACTGAAGGGTGGTTATTGTCAAGGCGACTTACTGGGACAGCACATATCTTTGATGGGTAATATCATATCAAAAAGTATTCTGTTATGGTTATGAGTTCAAAGTTATAAAAATGTCTATGTTATATAATGTTACACCTGAAGGTAGCTATGTGTTACTCAGTACTTTACACAGGGTAAGCCGAATAAGGCCTAATACACTGAGTATGTTTCATGATTATATATGTTGTCTAATTTGTAGGAGGCTAAGGCACTAGTTAGATAAATTTAAAATGTTTGTCAAAGAGCCAGTTAGCAGCCAAGTTGTTTTTTCTTCTGCTAACAAGAAATGTCAATAAGACCTTTCAATTACATCCCTCTAGGGCATGTCTTAATATGTCTAGATTGGTTCAACAGTTTGAACTTTCAAACTGAGTTTAGCAAGTTATTTTTTTTTTCTCTACTACTTTATCGAATGTTTTGAAAAATATGTCACAATGTTTCTGGTCATTTTTTCAATATAATATGACTATATGTAATATAACCGGGATGCTCACTCACGGTACTCACATAACATTATACAGTCAAACAACACACATAAATGGCTCACAGAAATAAAAATATTGTCTTAATATCCCAAAACGCAAAAGGGCTCAATTCTGCTCAGAAACGATCCATGGCATTATTAGATCTATCTAAAAGGAGGGGGGATATCTTATTCCTGCAAGAAACACACTTTCTGCAATCAAAAGAACCTAAATATTTAGGGGGTAATTATACTCAACATTATCATAGCTCGGCCACATCCAAAATAATGCGGGGTCAGTATTCTATTACACCGAGAGGTACCATTTAAACACATACAAACTAACAGAGATCAAGAAGGGAGGTTTCTAGGTATATTCGGCCTCTTATATGGCATCCTGACAACTTTAATAAATATATATGTACCAAATATAAAACAATTACAATTCTTCAGGAAAACCTTCAACAAAATATTAGACATCTTGAAAGGGATACTAATAGTAGGGGGCGACTTTAACATTCCACTGAACCCTCTAGTGGATTCCTCTAATCCAAACACAAGTGTATCAAAGAAAATCACTAGATTCTTAGGGAAGATGATGAGGGACTGCAACCTACATGACATATGGCGATTCATGAACCCGAGTAGAAGAGACTACAACTTTTTTTCGAACCAGCATCATACATATAGTAGACTCAACTATTTGCTCACAAATGCAGACTACCTTACGGTTACACAGACTACCAATATTTCACATACTAGCTGGTCAGATCACTTGGCGATAATCACACAGTTTAAATGGCCAAACATACCTATACATCCATATATATGCAAACTAGATGACAACCTGTTGAGTTCCCCTATCCTATTAGAATACGCCGAGAAGATGTTAACAGAATACTGCTATCAATAATGCTATCAATTCTCTAGCATTGAGTTACCCATACATAGTATGGGAAGCGCACAAGTGCTATATGAGAGGGGAGTTCATTAAGATGAAGTCCCAACTCAACAAAAAATCCAGACAGCAATATTTAACTCTATCCCAATCCCTAGCGAATGCAGAATTTAAACATAAACAAAATCCTAAAAACCAGCAATTACACCTTCAATTGCAAAACGTCAGAAAGGAACTACAGGATTTACTACTTCAGGAGTATAACTTACTAGCACTCCGCACTAAACAAAAATTCCATTTAGAAAGCAATAGAGCAGGAAAACGTTTAGCCTGATCATTAAAATTAAAAAAACTTAACACTTTTATACATAAAATCAACACAAAGAATAATACGCCAGTGCATACAACTCCAGAAATACTACATCAATTTGAGGCGTATTATAAAGACCTGTATTCTATCAAAAACACTGAGCACTACCAGGTACCCTCCGTGGACCTGTCCTCATACCTAGAGACCATGAATCTCCCACAAATAACCCAAGAACAAAAAGACTTCCTTGACACCCCATACTAGCGTCTGAAATTAAGACGGCTATCAATCAGCTGACTATAGGTAAAAGCCCAGGGCCAGATGGCTTCACAGTCAAGTACTACAAAAAACTTCAAAGTATATTAATCCCACATTTACAAACTAGATGACCAAACACACTTTCCCCACACAATGCTAGATGCCACATTTCGGTTTTACCAAAACCGGGAAAACCGCCGGATACACCTGCAAACTTTAGACCAATTTCACTACTGAATGTGGACGTCAAATATAGCAATAATAGCAACCCGCATAAATAGAATATTACCAAATCTGATCCATCTCAATCAAGTAGGTTTTGTACCTCACTGCGAAGCCCGAGATAACACATTAAAAGTGCTTAATCTCCTGGACTTCGCAAAGACAAATAAAATACCAATTACCCTGCTAGCTATAGATACCGAGAAAGCCTTTGACAGGCTGAACTAGTCTTTTTCTAAAAGCCACCCTTGGCAACCCTTAAAATCGAGTGTGATGTATATGGCTCTCTTTCAAATTACAAAATAAATACCACTAAATCAGAAATCTTAGGCATGGGCATTTCAGACATGGAAATGCAACAGATTAAGGACACATATCACTTCTCCATTCAGCATGTATCCATTAAGTACCTAGGAATCCAGATAGCAAGAACCCCACACGAACTGTTTATGCTTAATTATCAAAAGTTATTAAAAGACATACAGATAGATTTCCAAACCTGGAATCCAACATTTAAAACATGGGATAAATTACTCAAAGGGAAAAAAGAACTATCTAGCATTCCCTCCCCCCTAACACCCCTCCTACCCGCACTGTGAAAAGTACCAATCAACATGGAGGCAAATATCCACTCACACCTACCAGTTTACGCATTCCTAAATAACGGGAAACTACTGCCAGAGATCAAAGATAAACTACCAATCACAGGCCTAGATTTAGAGTTTGGCGTTAGCCGTGAAAACCAGCGTTAGAGGCTCCTAACGCTGGTTTTAGGCTACCGCCGGTATTTGGAGTCGTGTAGGTAAGGGTCTAATGCTCACTTTTCAGCCGCGACTTTTCCATACCGCAGATCCCCCTACACCATTTGCGTATCCTATCTTTTCAATGGGATCTTCCTAACTCCGGTATTTAGAGTCGTTTCTGAAGTGAGCGTTAGAGCTCTAACGACAAACTCCAGCCGCAGGAAAAAAGCAGGAGTTAAGAGCTTTCTGGGCTAACGCCGGTTCATAAAGCTCTTAACTACTGTACCCTAAAGTACACTAACACCCATAAACTACCTATGTACCCCTAAACTGAGGTCCCCCCACATCGCCGCAACTCGATTAAATTTTTTTAACCCCTAATCTGCCGACCGCCACCTACGTTATACTTATGTACCCCTAATCTGCTGCCCCTAACCCCGCCGACACCTGTATTATATTTATTAACCCCTAACCTGCCCCCCACAACGTCGCCGCCAGCTACTTACAATAATTAACCCCTAATCTGCCGACCGCAAAGCGCCGCCACCTACGTTATCCTTATGTACCCCTAATCTGCTGCCCCTAACACCGCCGACCCCTATATTATATTTATTAACCCCTAATCTGCCCCCCTCAACGTCGCCGACACCTGCCTACACTTATTAACCCCTAATCTGCCGAGCGGACCTGAGCGCTACTATAATAAAGTTATTAACCCCTAATCCGCCTCACTAACCCTATAATAAATAGTATTAACCCCTAATCTGCCCTCCCTAACATCGCCGACACCTAACTTCAATTATTAACCCCTAATCTGACGACCGAATCTCGCCGCTATTCTAATAAATGTATTAACCCCTAAAGCTAAGTCTAACCCTAATACTAACACCCCCCTAAGTTAAATATAATTTAAATCTAACGAAATTAATTAACTCTTATTAAATAAATTATTCCTATTTAAAGCTAAATACTTACCTGTAAAATAAATCCTAATATAGCTACAATATAAATTATAATTACATTGTAGCTATTTTAGGATTAATATTTATTTTACAGGCAACTTTGTAATTATTTTAACCAGGTACAATAGCTATTAAATAGTTAAGAACTATTTAATAGTTACCAAGTTAAAATAATAACAAAATGACCTGTAAAATAAGTCCTAACCTAAGTTATAATTAAACCTAACACTACACTATCAATAAATTAATTAAATAAAATACCTACAATTACCTACAATAAAACCTAACACTACACTATCAATAAATAAATTAAATACAATTTCTACAAATAACTACAATTACATAAACTAACTAAAGTACAAAAAATAAAAAAGAACTAAGTTACAAAAAATAAAAAAATATTTACAAACATAAGAAAAATATTACAACAATTTTAAACTAATTACACCTACTCTAAGCCCCCTAATAAAATAAGAAAGACCCCCAAAATAAAAAAATGCCCTACCCTATTCTAAAATTAAAATAGAAAAGCTCTTTTACCTTACCAGCCCTTAAAAGGGCCCTTTGCGGGGCATGCCCCAAAGAATTCAGCTCTTTTGCCTGTAAAAAAAAACATACAATACCCCCCCTCCAACATTACAACCCACCACCCACAATACCCCTAATCTAACCCAAACCCCCCTTAAATAAACCTAACACTAAGCCCCTGAAGATCTTCCTACCTTATCTTCACCACGCCGGGTTCACCGATCGTTCCAGAAGAGCCTCCGATGTCTTGATCCAAGCCCAAGCGGGGGGCTGAAGATGTCCATGATCCGGCTGAAGTCTTCATCCAAGCGGGAGCTGAAGAGGTCCATGATCCGACTGAAGTCTTCTATCAAGCAGGATCTTCAATCTTCTTTCTTCCGGATCCATGTAGTTCATCCCGCCGACGCGGAACATCCATCTTCACCGACGACTTCCCGACGAATGACGGTTCATTTAAGGGACGTCATCCAAGATGGCGTCCCTCGAATTCCGATTGGCTGATAGGATTCTATCAGCCAATCGGAATTAAGGTAGGAAAATTCTGATTGGCTGATGGAATCAGCCAATCAGAATCAAGTTCAATCCGATTGGCTGATCCGATCAGCCAATCAGATTGAGCTCGCATTCTATTGGCTGTTCCGATCAGCCAATAGAATGCGAGCTCAATCTGATTGGCTGACCGGATCAGCCAATCGGATTGAACTTGATTCTGATTGGCTGATTCCATCAGCCAATCAGAATTTTCTTACCTTAATTCCAATTGGCTGATAGAATCCTATCAGCCAATCGGAATTCGAGGGACGCCACGTTCCCTTAAAGGAACCGTCATTCATCGGGAAGTCGCCGGGGAAGATGGATGTTCCACATCGGCGGGATGACCATGGATCCGGAAGAAAGAAGATTGAAGATGCCGCTTGATAGAAGACTTCAGCCCGATCATGGACCTCTTCAGCTCCCGCTTAGATGAAGACTTCAACCCGATCATGGACCTCTTCAGCTCCCGCTTGGATGAAGACTTCAGTCGGATCATGGACATCTTCAGCCCCCTGCTTGGGCTTGGATCAAGACATCGGAGGAGCTCTTCTGGATCGATCGGTGAACCCGGCGAGGTGAAGACAAGGTAGGGAGATCTTCAGAGGCTTAGTGTTAGGTTTATTTAAGGGGGGGTTTGGGTTAGATTAGGGGTATGTGGGTGGTGGGTTGTAATGTTGGGGGGGGGGTATTGTATGTTTTTTTTTACAGGCAAAAGAGCTGAATTCTTTGGGGCATGCCCCGCAAAGGGCCCTTTTCAGGGCTGGTAAGGTAAAAGAGCTTTTCTATTTTAATTTTAGAATAGGGTAGGGCATTTTTTTATTTTGGGGGTCTTTGTTATTTTATTAGGGGGCTTAGAGTAGGTGTAATTAGTTTAAAATTGTTGTAATATTTTTCTAATGTTTGTACATATTTTTTTATTTTTTGTAACAGTTCTTTTTTATTTTTGTACTTTAGTTAGTTTATTTCATTGTATTTATTTGTAGGTATTGTATTTAATTCATTTATTGATAGTGTAGTGTTAGGTTTAATTGTAGATAATTGTAGATATTTTATTTAATTTATTTATTGATAGTGTAGTGTTAGGTTTAATTGTAACTTAGGTTAGGATTTATTTTACAGGTAATTTTGTAATTATTTTAACTAGGTAGCTATTAAATAGTTATTAACTATTTAATAGCTATTGTACCTGGTTAAAATAAATACAAAGTTGCCTGTAAAATAAATATTAATCCTAAAATAGCTACAATATAATTATTATTTATATTGTAGCTATATTAGGGTTTATTTTACAGGTAAGTATTTAGCTTTAAATAGGAATAATTTATTTAATAAGAGTTAATTTATTTCGTTAGATAAAAATTATATTTAACTTAGGGGGGTGTTAGGGTTAGGGTTAGAATTAGCTTTAGGGGTTAAAAAATTTATTAGAGTAGCGGTGAGCTCCGGTCGGCAGATTAGGGGTTAATGCTTGAAATTAGGTGTCGGCGATGTTAGGGAGGGCAGATTAGGGGCTAATACTATTTATTATAGGGTTATTGAGGCGGGAGTGAGGCGGATTAGGGGTTAATACATTTATTATAGTAGCGGTGCAGTCCAGTCGGCAGATTAGGGGTTAATAAGTGTAGGTAGGTGGCGGTGACGTTGGGAGCGGCAGATTAGGGGTTAATAAATATTATGTAGGTGTCGGCGGTATTAGGGGCAGCAGATTAGGGGTACATAGGGATAACGTAGGTGGCGGCGGTGTACGGAACGGCAGATTAGGGGTTAAAAATTTTTAATAGAGTGGCGGCGATGTGGGGGGACCTCGGTTTAGGGGTGCATAGGTAGTTTATGGGTGTGAGTGTACTTTAGAGCACAGTAGTTAAGAGCTTTATAAACCGGCGTTAGCCCAGAAAGCTCTTAACTACTGACTTTTTTCTGCGGCTGGAGTTTTGTCGTTAGATTTCTAACGCTCACTTCAGCCACGACTCTAAATACCGGCGTTAGAAAGATCCCATTGAAAAGATAGGATACGCAAATTGACGTAAGGGGATCTGCGGTATGGAAAAGTCGCGGCTGCAAAGTGAGCGTTAGACCCTTTCCTGACTGACTCTAAATACCAGCGGTAGCCCAAAACCAGCGTTAGGAGCCTCTAATGCTGGTTTTCACGGCTACCGCCAAACTCTAAATCTAGCTGAGAGACTCTTACAGTCCAGGTTATATTAATCCATATGGGGATATCTTTTCGTTAGCTAACAAATAGAATTTTGTATACCGGAAAATTTTTGATTGTTCAATAATACTTTAAATTGTCTTACCGGTCTGTCTCTTGACAAAACAAAGGTTTCTTTCCGTCCTATATTTCATGGTGTTTAGAGGATCTCACCTCTGGTCCGATCATTAAGCTCTATTTGATTGTCTCTGCTTTCAGAGACACCAAACTCGCTTCCTTCTCCCTGTTTGGTACCGTCTTTTTCTGACGTCACAAATGCGTGTCAGGGGATTTCCTAGAGCCTTCTTTGTTACTTGCGCAAGTATATTGCTGAACCCTTCACCGCTGTCTGTTGTTTCAACTCTTATTTAAGTACTGCACATTAGTACATATGTAAGCTGGTCTTACGTGAGTTTCAAACTTAGACACGGATTCTGTGGGTTAGCTTCAACTAGTGTTTTTTTTCGTTTTGTCCCTTTCACATCTTCTACGTGTTTCACCCGTCTCTTTGGGCTTTATCAAGATGCTGTGAGGAACTCCCACTCCTTCTTTTAAATCTCTGCTCGCCATCCCATTGGTCTGGAGGTTTTTAAAGTGCAAATTTTATCTTTCAATTTTTCTTAAAGTATCTTTCTTCTCAAAATACCACTTTTATATTAACCTCTGTCATTATATATGTCAAATTATATTTGGACCAAAATATTGCCTTTATTATTATTTATTAAACATATGTTTTTAGATAACTAGGAACTGCAATAGTTGTGTGTATCACAAATAATACACGAAACACACAGGACATATACCATTTATATGATTTTAGATAACTAAGAACTGCACTAATTATTTAGGGTCACTATACAAATAGTGGGTGTTAATAAATTAAGTTTTAAATATTTTACTAGGGGTCCTATTAGCTTTATGAGCGCCCTCTTTAATTTCACATCATTTAACTAATTATTCTTATTTAGGAAGGAAATATGTACTAAGAGTGGCTCATATAGGATTTAAGCTAGCGCTAACATTTCACTTCCCCCTCCCAAAATGTTTCCTCTTCTTCCATTAATGTTTAGCAGCCAACTTAAGATATAGAAATGTTCTCTTATAGAGACAAACTTTTAACTGAACTAACAGAAAATTATATTTCAAATATGGATGAAAGGATGTCACAAATTGATGTCAGTAAATTAGTGAGTGATTTAGAAAAGGCCATGAATAAAGAACTAAGGCAAAAGATAGAACTTATATTTTTGGAAAGATATACCAAAAAATGAATTGTACCTAGGGGTTTGAAATTCAAAAAGATATGTACTTTTACTCTAAGTGATGAACTACAAATATAGTGGGATAAAGTACTTATTGATGCCTAAGGAGGTTTGATAAAAATTCTAAAAAAGTCAAGAAATTAAAGTCTAATAAATATAAATAATGAAATTGTAGAAATTAAATTAAAACTTGAAGGACTGAGAGATGACAGTATTTTTAGGACAAAACAAAAGTGTATAATTGAAAGACTTGAAATATTAAAGAACAATATCATAGTAAAAAAATTAAAAAAGACAATGGAGAGGGACGAAAAGGAGTCAGAAATAAGAGAAATAAGAGAAGAAAATTTGGCAAATGGACAGAATGATAAAAAAGATAAAGTAGAAAAATCAGTAAGACCAAAACAAAGACATGTAGGGCAAGAAAATGAACATGTAGTAAGATACGGCACACATGGAATTAGTTTTCAGAAGGGAAGATGGGGTATACAAACACTAAATTCAAACAGAAATGATTAGCAACGTGGAATAAATACAGGCAACCAAGAGAGGAAATTCTATAATAAATGGGAAGAAAACAGAACAGAACGGTATTATAGAGACAATTGGCAAGGAAATAGGAGAATAGATAATAGGGAATGGAATAGACCACATAATGATTATTATAACCATGAAAACAGATATGGCAATCCTCAACATAATTACCCAGACCGAGGACCCAATTTTAGATTCAATTCTGATTATAACAACCCCTTTAAAGAAGGATAAAATGAAAGGTATTATCAAAATGACCATAGATGGGAGGAAAATTAAATCAATATACCTACAAGAAATAGGTTTGCACCTCTATAAATGAATAAGGATGGAGGTAAAATAGAATTAACCACTGAGGAGAATTATTCTTTAGAGAAATGCCCTCCAAGGGAGGGCATCACAATACAAATAGTCAAATCAAAACCAGAAGAAAAGGATTGCAGATTAAGAAAAATACCATTAATGGAAACAGAGGAGGAAGAAGAGGAAAGAATAGAGTCAAAAAGACAGAAAGAAAACCAGAGATAGAAACAAGAGGAATCTTTAATTTAAGTGAGAAAACACTAACAGCAGAAGAATATAGAGTATTAGGATTGGGGTTGTCATTTGCACCATCAACAAATCTAAATAAGTTTGAGACACATTTGAATGTTAAAAAATTTGTAAGAAATTTAACCCTTAAAAGGTATTTCCTCAAACATCCTGTGGAAAGATCAAGTCAACAAAACAGTATAGTAAATATCGAACAAAAATCATTTATACACACTGACCATAAAACAAAATCCAAATTTTATCCCACATCAGATAAGGGCAGCAACATCGAAACTTTTGAAAAACTAGTACTAAATGATCTAAAAAATATTGATATAAAGAAAAAGAAACAAAAGCCCAATCTAAATATAGCTGAAAAAGAAATAATTTTAAAGAGTCTACAAAGGAATAATAAAAAAACAATCAAGTCGGCCGATAAGGGCGGTGGCCTAGTAATTATGGACAACGAATAATATAAGAAAAAAGATGAAAGGGTATTAGATCATAAGAAAACATATAAAAGACTCAATTTAGATCCCACCAGAAAATATACAGAGACTAATACGCCTATTGGACGAGGGGAAAGACAAAGGTATTTTGAAAGATAATGAATACAATTACATTAAACCAAAAGAACCAAGGATACCAATATTTTATTTCCTACCAAAAGTCCATAAAAATTTAGAAAATCCACCAGGTAGGCCAATCGTCTCCGGTATAGGTTCAATTACAGAAAATCTATCACAATATGTGGACAGATTTCTTCAATGATATGTAGTGAAATTAGATTCTTATCTTAAAGACTCAACACAACTATTAAGGATTTTAGAAAATTTGATGTGGGAAAATGATTTTGTGATGGCAACATGTGATGTAACATCACTTTATACCTCAATTAATCATAATTTAGGGATTGATGCAATAGGTTATTTTTTAACAAAGGATAGTGACTTACACAAATCCCAAAGAGAGTTTATTCTACAAACAATAAGGTTTATTTTAGAACATAACTATTTTAGTTTTGATGGTAGGTATTTCCTACAAATAGAGGGGACAGCAATGGGTACAAGATTCACACGAGCTATGCCAATTTATTTATGGGTGAGTGGGAGAAAAAATTTCTTGATTTCACCGAGCTAGGTGCGAATCTTGTACTCTTTAAAAGATATATTGATGATATTATTATAGTGTGGAGGGGCAATGTTGAGTCACTAGAAGAGCTTTTTCTAGTAATGAATAATAATGATAAAGGCTTACAGTTTACTTATAATATAAGCAAGGACAAAATAACTTATTTGGATTCAGACGTTGAGATAAAAGGAGGTAAGGTGGCGACAAAAACACACTTTAAACCGGTTGATGCAAATAATTACATACACTCTTCAAGCTGCCACCTTTACAAATGGAAAGAGAACATCCTTATGGGACAGTGTTTAAGAATAAGAAAGAACTGCACTAAAGATAGTGACTTTGAAAACCAGATAAGTCTTTTGGAGAATACATTTATTGAAAGAGGATATAAAGGAGAAAAGATAGAAAAAGCTAAACAAAGAGCAAGAAATACTCCAAGACAGAAATTACTGGAATTAAAACAAAAACCAGTTAGTGATATTGACAAATTTGAGGTTCCATTTATAAATGAATATAGTGATGATCATTGGATTATAAAAAAGATATTTTATAAACACTGGCACCTGATTAAAAAAGACCCCATAATAGATGATAAAATATCCCCCTACCCAAAGATAATATATAGGAAGACCAAAAACTTTAAAACTATGCTGGCCTGAGTGATTTTAAAAGAGTTAAAAATCCCATAAATAGGGGGCGGAGCTTGACCATGCTGGAACATGGACGTGCAGAGGCATAGCTCCGGTTAGACGGCTCTCCACTGTCGGCTAAAAGATGCCCTAATTTCAAAAATTTTAAAAAAAATCTTTGCCTAACCAGCTCTCATAAGTATTAAGAATATGCGGTGAGAAATTCAATTAAATCTAAGCCGCCACTAAGCCCTAATCAGAAGGTGACAGCACTCTACATAGGCAGACTACCTGTCCCAGACATCGGAGAGATACACCACTTACCCTCACTGTAATCCGCTAGCCTGTTTCTATCTCCGTGTGTACATAGGAGCCGGAGTAGGTAAATACACAGCTGGGGTGTCACGGGGGCCGCACTGAAATTACAGACCGCCGCCATCTTGTCACGCTTGCTCGCACCAGACTTAAGAGCCACAGGAGATGCAACGGATCGCTAACTGAACTAGCGATACTGACAGCAGTGTAAGTGAGGGAGCCTGACATACATCACAACCCCAATAAAGCTAATATTGTCACGGTGTGTTGGCCTATTTGCTGAGGCCATCTCAGGGGAAGATCTTGTGCTCAGTCAGGTGCAGTCATGTGACCAAACTTCAGTTCATTCTAAATCAGAACACAGTACTATATAGGGACAAGTGGGAGACACTGGGCACAGATAGCAGACCATATAGGTCTAAAAACATAACCCTCCCCAGAATCTGAGTCTGCATAACAGTCTGGCACATCACAGGACAGGGAAGAAAAACAACATAGAGAGGACACTAAAGGCACAACATTACAAAGCACACGTTACCTTGGCTATAATTATTTAATTAATTGCAGTACTTTGACACCTCCTCATCAACATGACCTCTAAACGCCTCCCTAAGGGAGAGAAAAATACCAAAACTCCTACTCAAACAGGCAATTTAAATTCCTTCTTTGCCACGCAGGAACATACAACTGAGGTGAATAGAAACTCGCCGCCAAGTAAAGCAGCCATATCTACAGAACTACAAATACCTCCACAAAGCATACCGTTCTCTCAGGATCAGCTACTAAATATCCAAACCACGATGCAAAACTTGTCGTCTAAGACCGATATAGCAGACCTAAAAACCTTTATAAAATCGGAACTTTCCACGATCAGAAGAGATATAAATGAACTGGGCTCTAGACTAGATGACCTAGAAGCAGGCCAAGATACTTTAAATAACATGGTTTCTTCAACGGAGACATGCTTATCACAACACGCCACATCCCTACAGTCCCTACAAGAGAAAATAGAGGACCTTGAGAACCGGGGGCGACGCAACAACCTAAGAATCAGAGGTATCTCTGAAGAAGTGGACTCAAATAATTTAATGTCCTATCTCATAGAATTTTTCAATACCCTCACTCATACTACCCAGATATCAGAGATCTCTATTGAAAGGGCCCAGAGAGCTCTTCGCCCTAGACCAGCTGCGTCTGCTCCACCGAGAGACGTCATTGTGAAACTTCTACATTATAGGGACAGAGAACTAATATAGACTGCGGTCAGAGCATCACGCACGATTAGATTTCGGGAACAAGATATTCAAATTTATCAAGATTTATGCTCCACAACCATCGAAAAGAGAAAAGCAGCAAGATTTATTACGTCAACTCTTCAAGAGAATAAAATCAAATACCGCTGGGGTTTCCCTTTTAGCATCATCATCCCTCATGCGGGGAAGCACCTAATCTATAAGGACATCTCAGATTTGGAATCATTGTCCAGAGCACTTAACGTGAACTTTCAACCCCCTTGTGACGAGACAGATGGGGACACAACTCCACATCCATCGTCGCAACACAGTTTATCTACGGAGAAGAGACAGCAATGGACAACGATCCAAAGAAAGAAAATATCCAGACAGCAAGACAACGCTCAACATTCTCCAATGTGAACTATTGGAATAAAAACTTCCTCTTGTCCACTACTCTACAGGACAGATAAGTATTCTATAACCTGGTTGTTATACCTGTTCCCTACACCTGATACCAGTAACATTGACTTCCAAAAATAACGTTAGATAACTCTATATAGCTCAAATATGCTCCTGTGGTATGGTCTGGTATGGTCGGTGATCCCCCTAGGGGGAGGGATGCCGGGCACGCTGGAGGCACTTTATAATTATAACTCTGAGTGATGATTTTTCTTGATTGATACTTTTCCTTATTTACTGTTTTTGTTATGATTTTTCACCACCGAATAATTTAGAGAGCAAGGCAATACTAGGCCTAAAGGCTGCAGTGGAGAGAGCTATCTCTCCCCCCTCTTTTGCATATGCATGGGTCGAGGACACCGGTCCTGCCCAGGCATTGGCAAATTCAATTCAGTTATATGTTTGTGTTGATGTTTACAATGTTAAGGTTAATGTATGTAATGTTATTGTTAAAATGTTTATTACAATTATTGCTATTTACTTTTTTGGATACAGTGTCTAAAAATTGGTACGCTAGAATACAACTTCACAATCTTTATACACCACCTTACATTAGAAACTTGAGTTCTCCTTCAGATTGCAAGGTCTATACACACACCCGACATGATGTCGAAAAATTTAGATAACTCTATGTACATTCTATCTATGAACACCAAAGGCCTAAACTCCCCCATAAAATGAAATGTTGCCCTTACAGAGTTTAAAAGGATGAAAGGAGATATCATACTCTTACAAGAGACCCATTTCCTAAAAGGTAGAGAACCTAAAACCTTTCATTATAAAATTCGGTACTTGCTATTATGCCTCTAATCCCAAGCGGAAAGTTCAGGGGGGTAAGGGATTCTCATCAAGAGGGGAACGCCCTTTCAAGAAACCAAAATTCACAGAGATATAGAGGGTCAATATATAATAGTTAACGGATTACTATACGGTCGTCCGGTGACCATCATATTTCTTTATGCCCCACCAACACGACAATATAAATTTTTTTAAAAATTATCTAATGATATCTTAGACTTCTCTACAGGCACTATCTTATTTAGAGGGGACCTTAACGTGGCATTACAACCACAAATTGACTGCTCCTCTTCACACTCCTCTACACCAATATCTACGACACGGAAAATTAATGAACTGTTAAAAAAACTCACATTAAAAGACATTGAGAACCTTATACCCAGAAATCCGAGATTATTCCTTTTATTCCTACCCTCATAAGATTTACACCCGTATAGACTATGGATGAAGATAGAAGATGCCGCTTGGATAAAGATATTTGCCGGTCCGGATCTCCTCTTCTGCCCGGATAGGATGAAGACTTCTGCCGGTCTGGATGTCCTCTTCTGCCCCATTGGATGAAGACTTCGGCCCGGCTGGGTGAAAATGACTCAAGGTAGAGAGATCTTCAGGGGGGTAGTGTTAGGTTTATTTAAGGGGGGTTTGGGTTAGAGTAGGGGTATGTGGGTGGTGGGTTTTAATGTTGGGGGGTTGTATTTTTTTTACAGGCAAAAGAGCTGATTACTTTGGGGCATGCCCCGCAAAAAGCCCTTTTAAGGGCTGGTAAAAGAGCTGATTACTTTTTAATTTAGAATAGGGTAGGGACCTTTATTATTTTGGGGGGCTTTTTTATTTTATTAGGGGGCTTAGAGTAGGTGTAATTAGCCTAATATTCTTGTAATCTTTTTTTATTTTTGTAATTTAGTGTTTTGTTTTTTTTGTAATTTATTTTATTTTATTTAATTGTATGTAATTGTAGGTAATTTATTTAATTCATTTATTGATAGTGTAGTGTTAGGTTTAATTGTAACTTAGGTTAGGATTTATTTTACAGGTAATTTTGTAATTATTTTAACTAGGTAGCTATTAAATAGTAAATAACTATTTAATAGCTATTGTACCTAGTTAAAATAAATACAAAGTTGCCTGTAAAATAAATATAAATCCTAAAATAGCTACGATATAATTATTCGTTATATTGTAGCTATATTAGGGTTTATTTTACAGGTAAGTATTTAGTTTTAAATAGGAATACTTTAGTTAATAAGATTTAATATATTTCGTTAGATTAAAATTATATTAATTTAGGGGGGTGTTAGGGTTAGGGTTAGACTTAGTTTTAGGGTTTAATACATTTATTATAGTAGCGGCGAGGTCCGGTCGGCAGATTAGGGGTTAATACTTGAAGTTAGGTGGTAGCGACGTGGGGGGGGCAGATTAGGGGTTAATAATATTTATTCTAGTGTTTGCGAGGCGGGAGTGCGGCGGTTAAGGGGTTAAAACATTTATTATAGTATCGGCAAGGTCTGGTCCGCAGATTAGGGGTTAATAAGTGTAGGTAAGGTAGCGACAACTTTGGGGGGGGCAGATTAGGGGTTAATAAATATTATATAGGTGTCGGCGATGTTAGGGGCAGCAGATTAGGGGTTCATAGGGATAATGTAGGTGGCGGCGATGTGCGGTCGGCAGATTAGGGGTTAAAAATATTTATTTATTTATAGTGGCGGCAATATGGGGGGACCTCGGTTTAGGGGTACATAGGTAGTTTATGGGTGTTAGTGTACTTTAGAGCACTGTAGTTAAGAGCTTTATATACCGGCATTATAGCCCATAAAGCTCTTAACTACAGCCTTTCCATGGGCGTTAGGAGTCTTGTCGGTAGAGGGTCTACCGCTCACTTCAGCCAAAACTCGAAATACCAGCGTTAGGAAGATCTAATTGAAAAGATAGGATAGGCAATTGGCGTAAGGGAATCTGCAGTATGGAAAAGTCGCTGCTGGAAAGTGAGCATTAGACCCTTTCCTGCCTGACTCTAAATACCAGCAGGTGGCCAAAAGCAGCATTAGGACCCCTTAACACTGCTTTTGACGGCTAATGCAGAACTCTAAATCTAGGCGTATATTTGGAGACTAGATGACCATATGCTCAACGATCCTGAAATACAACTCAAAATCACTGAACACATTACAGAATATTTCCATCTAAATAACACGTCAGACATTTCCCCGAGGAGTTTGTGGGAGGCACATAAAACTGTTATTAGAGGGATACTGATAGCCCAGAAGGCCCGAATAAATAAAGCTAAAAGAGATTCCATTAACCTTCTGATACAAACCATAGAAGAAATAGAAGTACAACATAAAAAAGACCCTTCTAATCTACAAATTTTAGAATCCCTAACGAATAAGAAAAGGGAACCAGCTGCGGTTCTTAATACAGATATCCACAAACAACAATATATCCTAAAAAGATACGCGTTTGGTTCTTATAACAAACCAGGCAGAGCTCTGGCTAGATTAGTAAAGAAAAAATCAAGAGCTAGATATATCTTACAAATCAAAGATAAAAGGGGACAGCCCCACCACTCCTCCCACTCTATAGCCGCAACCTTCAAAGAATACTTTAGGGACCTATACAATCTAACTCCTAAATACTTTACTGAAAACATTCATCATAGAGATAGCACAGAAACCTTTCTTTCGCAATTACACCTCCCAAAACTCACGATAGACCAGAAAAAACAATTAGAAGAACCAATATCCATAGAAGAAGTAAATGACACTATCAAAAATCTTCCAACGGGCAGGGCACCTGGCCCTGACGGCTTCTCATATTCCTACTACACCAAATTTAAAGACCTAATAGCTCCCCAACTCTTGCCATATTACTCCTCTATTGAGGACTCACACTCTCTCAATCAGCCTTAGAAGCCCATATTATCATGATCCCTAAACCAGGAAAGCCAACAGATAACCCGGCCAACTATCGCCCAATATCTTTAATAAACACAGACCTCAAAATCTATGCTAGAATCTTAGCTACAAGAATAAATAAATATATTACGGATCTAATCCATCCAGATCAGGTGGGATTCATCCCCGGTAGGGAGGCGATGGACGGCACGGTCAGGGCTCTGAATCTTATACATTACGCACAAGAAACTAACATCCCTTTGGTCATATTGTCCACAGATGCCGATAAGGCTTTTCGTGTCGCCTGGGATTATCTAAAGTTCACATTGCAATATATGGGTTTCAGGGATAAAATGCTTATCCGGATATTTGCCTTATATACACAGCTGAGTGCTAGGATATGTATAAATGGAATACTATCAGACCCCTTCGTTATATTGAATGGTACAAGACAGGGTTGCCCACTATCCCCACTATTATTTGCATGCATGATTGAGACTATAGCCACCAAGATACAAAATAACATCAATATAGAAGGCATTACAATTAAGGAACAAAAATACTTAATTTCCCTATATGCCGACGATATGCTTCTCACACTGACAAAGCCAGACAGTGCAATCCCCGCCTTAATTGAAGAACTACAGACTTTCCATACCCTTTCCAATTTCTTGATAAATTTACCTAAGTCCGAGATCTTAAATATTACACTGCCCGATGAACCCTTAGAAGTTGTAAAATAAGAGAAGATATACTATTAGAGGTTACCCCTGGCAGGAAACTAAGAATTAGAACAGGCATTATATACACTTGGGTTTCTACACAAGGGTCTCTCTCCCTTAAATTAAAACACTCATATTATCCATAGAAGGGATTAATTTGGTTCATAAATCCTAAAGAGGGAGAAAAAAAATTCTTACACTTCACGACACGTTGGTATTTCCTGTTTAGTACAGGTCTTTGAAAATAGACTGTACTCACTACACTTTTTTTCTTCTTTTTTTTTCTCCTATCTGCACGATTTCTTTTAATGGAAAATTTTGTCATGCAAGTAAAACAACACTCTCCGAAAATGCCTGTTAAACCGAAATATGAAAAAACAGGGGGACAGATGTTAGCTACGACTAGCTATTGAAAAATTTCCCGCATCATTTGATACCCAAACATTAATAGCTTGACTTAGCAACCTCTTTTCACCCCAGCTGGAAATGATTAAAAAATAACTAAATGGTATATCTGTAGAACTCACTACCCTCAATGTTGAAGTTAAACAATTTGCTACCAGATTAGCTGAGGCTGAGTTCAGAATATCTGATTTGGAGCACCTAGTTAATACACACAAAACCACATTACCAAAACAAGAATCTAAAATCCGAAATATGCAGGCTCGTCTGGAGGATCTTGAAGACCGCTCCAGACGCAACAACATTAGGATTTTGGGTATACCTGAAACTCCTGAGTTTGATAATTTAATAGAGTTCACCTCAACTGCCTTACCACAGCCATTAGGATTCCCTCCCCAACAGTTACCCTTACCAATTGAAAGGTCCCATAGAATAGGGCCCAAAAGATTTAATGAGAATGGCATTACGAGGGATAGATTATGCATTTTTAAACTTCTAAGATTTCAAGACAAGCTAGAATTGTTAAGACTATATAGGAAATGTGATACTTTCACCATGCAGGGGAAGAAAGATTCTTTTGTTTCAAGACTTTTCCAATGAGACTGTGCAAGAAAAGGAAGTCTATGGCCCCAATTTGTAGTTTAATGATCAATAAAGGTCTTAATGCGCGAATGTTATATCCTGCTAAAATTGTGGTAGAAGAGAATGGCAATAGATTGAATTTCACTGATGCTACTGAAGCAAAGAAATGTATTTATTCTAGATAAAGATAACAAGGTTAGAGTAACATCTGGTAAATCAGAGTATAATTAGAATTTATCACCCAATATTAAATGTATTAGTATGAATTTTATGATGTTATGTAAAGTTCATTTAATATGTACCTTCCCTTTCCCCTTCCTATATGATTTTTTTTTCTCTTCTCTCCTTGCCTTTCCCCTCGCCCAGATTGTAGCCTGCTACCCCCCCTGGTTGCCTTGGTCGGACCGGGCACCTTTTCCTCTTCCATGTTTAAATCTCAGGGTTAAGGGGCTACACAGACAGGGTTAAATCAGCATCTGTCAGATGGTGCGTGTTATATGAAGTAGCTTTCTAGTCTGCTTTTTTGATAGAATGCGCATATGGTTTATTTTTGTTTTGATTTTTTGGGGGGCTGTGTAGTGTGCGTATATATTCAGGGCTGTCTGGGGTCTGTTGAAGGATGAGGAGGAGTGGAAGAGGGTATGGCCTCTGAAGCTGTCAGAGAAGAGGTTTTGTGTCTGTGGGGGGTTTGGAGGAGGAGCTGTTGTGTGGTCTAGCTGTCTTGTGTGGTCGATGCACAGGCCCTTTGTATTGTCTGGGCTTTTAAAGTAAGTCTTACTGTTGAGACATAGGCCCCTATTTATCGAACAGTCAACCACAAATACGCTCGAATTCTGCAGCGTAATTGTGGCGAGCCTGATTCCCCTTATTTATCAAAGCCTACAGACCGGCAAAAGTAGAATTTTGTGACGTAACATACGATCCGCCGGTCTCAGTCCGACACAGATCGATGCTTACGTCACTACAGATGTTCCAAATGCAAATTCGGCACTATCTGACTACTTTTGCTAGTTAACAAATATCTAACAGGTACACTCACCACTATTCCGGCCCAGCGTACCTGCTTTTCAATCCGCTGCCCTGGAGGCGGCGGATGCCATAGGAATCAATGGGGGTCGGAAAGCAGCAAAGCTCATGTTCGCTGCTGCCCGATATCCCATTGATTCCTAGGGGAGAATAAAGTTATGTTTACACCTAACACCCTAACATAACCCTTGAGTCTAAACACCCCTAATCTGCCGCACCCTACACCGCCGCCACCTACATTATACTTATTAACCCCTAATCTGCCCCCCTACACCGCCGCCACCTACATTATACTTATTAAACCCTAATCTGCCGTCCCCAACGTCGCCGCCACTATATTAAATTTATTAACCCATAAACCTAAATCTAACCCTAACCCCCACTAACTTAAATCTAATTTAAATAAATATAAATAAAATTACTATCATTAACTAAATTATTCCTATTTAAAACTAAATACTTACCTGTAAAATAAACCCTAAGCTAGCTACAATATAACTAATAGTTACATTGTAGCTAGCTTAGAGTTTACTTTTATTTTACTGGCAAGTTTGAATTTATTTTAACTAGGTAGAATAGTTACTAAATAGTTATTAACTATTTAATAACTACCTAGCTAAAATAAATACAAATTGACCTGTAAAATAAAACCTAACCTAAGTTACACATCACCTAACACTACACTACAATTAAATAAATTACATAAATTAAATACAATTAACTAAATTAAAGTACAAAAAAAATCAAACACTAAATTACAGAAAATAAAAAACAAATGATCAGATATTTAAACTAATTACACCTAATCTAATAGCCCTATCAAAATAAAAAAGCCCCCCCTTAAAATAAAAAAACCCCTAGCCTAAACTAAACTACCAATAGCCCTTAAAAGGGCCTTTTGCGGGGCATTGCCCCAAAGTAATCAGCTCTTTTACCTGTAAAATAAAATACAACAGTAAAACCCACCACCCACACAACCAACCCCCCAAATAAAATACTAACTAAAAAAACCTAAGCTCCCCATTGCCCTGAAAAGGGCATTTGGATGGGCATTGCCCTTAAAAGGGCAGTTAGCTCTTTTGCGGCCCAAAGCCCTAACCTAAAAATAAAACCCATCCAATACACCCTTAAAAAATCCTAACACTAACCCCCTAAAGATCAACTTACCGGGAGACGTCTTCATCCAAGCCGGGCAGAAGTGGTCCTTCAGACGGGCAGAAGTCTTTATCCAAGCTGGAATCTAAGGGACACCATCTTGGATGACGTCACTTAAAGGAACCTTCATTCGTCGGGTAGTCGTCGGCAGAAGAGGATGCTCCGCGTCGGATGTCTGAAGATGGACCCGCTCCGCGCTGGATGGATGAAGATAGAAGATGTTGTCTGGATGAAGACTTCTGCTGTCTTCTGCCCATCTGGAGGACCACTTTGCCCGGCATGGATGAAGACGTCTCCCGGTAAGTCGATCTTCAGAGGGTTAGTGTTAGGTTTTTTTAAGGGTGTATTGGGTGGCTTTTATTTTTTAGATTAGGGTTTGGGGCGGCAAAAGAGCTAACTGCCCTTTTAAGGGCAATGGCCATCTAATTGCCCTTTTCAAGGCAATGGGGAGCTTAGGTTTATTTAGTTAGTATTTTTTGGGGGAGTTGGTTGTGTGGGTGGTGGGTTTTACAGTTGGGGGGTTGTTTGTATTTTTTTTTAGGTAAAAGAGCTGATTACTTTGGGGCAATGGCCCTTTTAAGGGCTATTGGTAGTTTAGTTTAGGCTAGGGTTTTTTTATTTTGGGGGGGCTTTTTTTTATTTTGATAGGGCTATTAGATTAGGTGTAATTAGTTTAAATATCTGATAATTTGTTTTTTATTTTCTGTAATTTAGTGGGGTTTTTTGCACTTTAGATAATTTAATTTAGCTAATTGTATGTAATTTATTTAATTGTATTTAATTGTAGTGTAGTGTTAGGTGTTATTGTAACTTAGGTTAGGTTTTATTTTACAGGTAAATTTGTATTTATTTTAGCTAGGTAGTTAGTAAATAGTTAATAACTATTTACTAACTAGTCTACCTAGGTAAAATAAATACAAACTTGCCTGTGAAATAAAAATAAAGCCTAAGCTAGATACAATGTAACTATTAGTTATATTGTAGCTAGCTTAGGGTTTATTTTACAGGTAAGTATTTAGTTTTAAATAGGAATTATTTAGTTAATGATAGTAATTTTATTTATATTAATTTAAGTTAGGGGGTGTTAGGGTTAGGGTTAGATTTAGGTTTAGGGATTAATACATTTAATATAGTGGCGGGGACGTTGGGGACGGCAGATTAGGAGTTAATAACATATTGTAGGTTGCGGCGGTGTAGGGGGGTCAGATTAGCGGTTAATAACATAATGTAGGTGGCTGCAGTGTAGGGGGGCAGATTAGGGGTTAATAAGTATAATGTAGGTGGCGGCGGTGTAGGGGGGGCAGATTAGGGGTTAATAACATAATGTAGGTGGCGGCGGTGTAGGGGGGCAGATTAGAGGTTAATAAGTATAATGTAGGTGGCGGCAGTTTAGGGAGCCAGATTAGGGGTTAATAACACAATGTAGGTGGCGGTGGGCTCCGGGAGCGGCAGAATAGGGGTTAATAAGTGTGTTAGAGTGGCGGTGGTCTCCAGGAGCAGTGGTTTAGGGGTTAATAACTTAATTTAGTTGCGGCCGGGTCCGTGAGCAGCGGAATAGGGGTAAAACAGTGTAGTATAGTGTCGGTGTTTAGTGACAGTACACCAATAAAGCTGGGAAAAAGCCGAAGAGCAGCGAGATCGATGACTGTTAGTCTTGGTGCGCAGCTTTTTGACAGCTTTTTTGGTAACTTTGGAGAGCGTATTCAGGTCCACGGCAGCGATGTCAGGCGATCTTAGGCGGGCGTATTGGTGCCAGCGAATGCAAGAAAGTTGACGGCTTGATAAATAGGCCCCTAAGCTTTTATTTTTTAATATATATATGATAAAAAGGAAAATTTTAATATTCTCTCCTTGAATATCGGTGGAGTGACTACACCAATGAAACGAAAACGTATAATTAAGAAATTAGGTATACAGGAGCCGAGTGTTGTTTTCCTACAGGAAACGCATTTAAAAGCTCCAGAAATCCCTAAATTGATATCTAGATGGGTCGGGGAGGTAATAGCGACCTGTGTCGTGGTAGGAAATCAGGTGTGGCAATTCTTATAAACAAAAATGTATCCTATAAGTTAATACAGTCTGAATTAGATCAAGAAGCTAGATATATTATTCTACAAGTACAAATTAATGAAACAAAATTTGTTTTCTGTAATATCTATGCTCCGAATGTATTTTCTAAATTTTTTTGGGAGAGACTAAAGGTTAAATTATTTCCTTTCCTAACAGATAATCTTATTATAGGTGGCGATTTTAATCTGTCATTATGCCCAGAACTAGAAAGATTCTCAAAGAAAAACTTAAGAGTTTACAATAAACAGGCCAAATGCATTAAAAGGAATCTTTCTAAAAATTTGCTTTAAAATTACGGCTCTTTTAGATTACATGTGGAACATAAGTAGAAGTAATGGTAAACAACTCAAACATGATACAGCTCTTTTGACCCTTGATGCCGAAAAGGCTTTTGATTCTATTGAAGTAACTTATATAGTACCCCGACCTCTTTTCTGTTGGTTAATTGATCCTTAACACTTGGTATAGTTCTAAAAAAGGGCACGAGACATGGTTGTCCCTTGTCCCCATTACTTTTTAATTTAGCACTAGAACGCCTAGCCATTTGGCTAAGAGATAAGCTAGAGGGAATCCCTTTGGGTAAGCATGCCTGTAAAACTTTGTTGTATGCTGACGACCTCTTGATCTGTCTTTATAATACAGATAAAACTATACCATTCATTTTAGATTGTTTGAACTTTTTCAGTTCCTTTTCAGGTTATAAGGTAAACTATAGCAATAGTGAACTGATGTGGATCCATAGAACTGGTTATAGTATACTGGAAAACCTGTTTAAGGAAGTTGACTCCCTTAGATATCTTGGTATATATCTACATAGGAATCCACAAAACTGGCACAGACATAATTTTCAACCATTACTGAAGAAAATTAAAACAGATTTAGAACTATGGGTCTCTTTCCCCTTGTCAATATCAGGTAGGATTAGTCTTATTAAAACAATTATAATTCCACGGCTTCTATATCCGTTACAGAATTTACCACTAATGTTAAATAAATTAGACATCTGGAAATGAAACTCTAGCTTCACTAAATGTATCTGGTATGGGAAGAAGAAAGCGCGTATTGCACTAGATAAATTAACGCAAACACGTGGTTCTGCGGGTATGGCATTACCTAATCTAGGTTTCTATAATTTAGCTGCCTTAGTTAAAATTGCTGTAGACTGGTTAGCAGAAACTAATTGGTTCTCTTCAGATGATTTAGAGAGCTTTTATGTCTCTCCGTTTTTCCTTTAAAGCTATACTACATATCCCCCTTAGAGAATTACCTAGTAATATACAGGGCTTAATCTATTTTAAGAATATAATCACTGCACTTTAATAGGGGTAGATTATTCTCTCTCTGATTACCTACCTATAATTGGTAATCCAGAATTTTGTCCGGGAAACAACCAGGAAGTATTTAGAACATGGGCCAGAAACTGACTTACATTTATATGCCAATTATTAGTAGATAATGGACAAATGGTTTCTTTTAATGACTTAATTCAACAGTTTGATATATCTAGTAATAACCTTTATGCATACTTTCAAGTAAGACATTACATTAATACTAAAGCTTGGAATGATGGTGAAGGTACTTCATGGTCTGATAGTAAAATGTGTATTTTGAAGTTTAAAACCGGGGCCCCCTATTATACAGTATTAAGTTAGCTAAATAAAGTCAAACTTTTATGGAAAAGCTCTGTTAGATATGGATACAATTCTTCGCAAATATAGATCAGAAAAAAATGAAGGCAAGTTTTAATGCATTAGATAAATTTCGGATACCAACAAGCTGGAAAGAAGCACATATGAAACATATTCATAACTACTACTGTATGCCTCTTAAAATGGCAAGAATGTACCCTTGTCAAACCTTTTTTTGCCTACAATTTTTACATATAAATGCAGATATTCTGCATATGTTTTGGTCATGTCTCAAGATTGGACAGTTTTGGAAGAAAGTGGTTTTCTGTCTTAATAAACTTTATAAAGTAAATATTTGTTTGGACTCAGAAAATGTCTTCTTCCTCAATGTTTTAATTAATGATTGTCCGTTACGGAGAAATATTTTGAATACCATAATTCTGTTGATTAGACAACTTATACTAAAAAATTGGAAGGCGAACAAGGTACCGGGTTTTTCCACTTTTATTAAAGACATTCAAATTCAAATAATCTTTGAATCCTTCCATCTTAGAACAGCAAAAGAAAGGGAAATCAGGAAATTGTATAGGGTGGCTCCCTATAATTAAAACATACTCATTGTCTATTCAGAAGACTATATTATATCCGTTTTTGAGCTCTGATAGCTTTGCGGACCTGCTGAATACAGAGAGCGTATTTCTCTACGCATTCAGCGATGTCTGTCGGACCTGATCCGCACTGTCGGATCAGGTCCGACAGACCTTTGTTAAATAGGCCTCAGAGCATGCAATTTAAAAAAAAATTCCAATTTACTTCCATTAGCAAAATGTGCAGTCTTTTTATATTTAGACTTTTTGAGTCATCAGCTCCTACTGAGCATGTGCAAGAATTCACAGAATATATGTATATACATTTGTGATTGGTTGATGGCTGTCACATGATACAGGGGCAGTGGAAATAGACATAACTTTGAAATTTGACAGAAAAAAATCTACCACTTATTTGAACTTCAGACTAAGTGCTATTGCATTGTTTTTTTTATCAGGCATTTGTTGAATGTGCATATCTACTGTATTTACTGGTCCTTTAAGTGTAGAAAGATGATTTCTTGCTTTGATTGATAGTTTGGTAAACATTAACTTCAATAATTGCTATTATAGCATTATGTTATATGCAAATCAGTCTATATAAACAAAGCCATGTTATTCTAAGCAATGCAGAATCTTACATCTATACATTGACAAAACTTTTGATTTATGATATATTAAATTGCAGCAAACTAAATTGTTAAGGGAAGCAGTTTTGCAGGAAACCTAAATGCTATCTCTTGATACCAGCCAAAGGCCTACAGCTATACATAATAGTTTCAAAGATATAATCAGCAAAGAATAATGGTGTGCGAGTAGCCTTGAGAATGTGGTTAGAAAGCACAGGTTATTATAGAAATGATTACGTTATAGCAACATTTTACTTATTTGTTTCTTTCTCCCATCTACAAGAGAACATAATAAAATGTATTACAGATGTTCCTTTTTGAAAAATGTCGGATTCGTTGCTAAATAAGCCTACTTTCCCTCACACTCTCATAGAACCATATGTGCATTAGTTAATAAATGACCACTTGACTAGTTAGAAATTCCTCCCACACATGAGGCTCGCTTGCATTGAGCCATAAGTTACCAAATTGTCCGACAGCTAAAAGTAGTTTATCGCTCCATTTTAGTACCAGTTTTCCATTTAAATATTTTGCGTGCAGTTGCTCCTTTTGTGTAGGTGTAAGTTAACTCTGTATTAAAGCTTCCACTCGATGTTGGATTTCTTGAAAATCTTGCCATAAAATTTTTTTTGACTGACCTTAGATTATAAAAATTATATTTAGCGCCTCTGCTCCTTAACTGTGATTGGCTAGAGAGGGAAAAACACTGTAGTTAGTTGCAGTGTTCGAAGTTTTTTTAAATAGGTCGGATTTCTTGAAAATCAAGTTAGTTGCTATGGTAACCCAACTATACACTATAAAATGTAGGTTTAATGTCTGTAATCCTTATCTGTGATCACCTCTAAAGAGAAACAAAAACTTATTTATAATACATATATTTTTAACTATAAGCAAATATTTTTTATTATAATAATATTTTCCAATTTATTTATGTATGTAATATTTATTGCTTCCATAAGCTAGGTCTAGTTTGAATTTTGTAGATATGTGCTTGCATATATTTTTATAAATACATACTGATATTTCCATAAGAATTATTCCTATACATGGGACAACAATAAATATTATATATATTCCAATTTTTTCTACATTGAAACATTTGAATTATTTGAAAATTTGAAAATTTTAATAGTAAATAAGGTCGGTCTCAAAAAGTCTCTAATATTCAAAGCACTGTCCTCCATCTTAGCTATACCTTTTCAGCCAAATCAGTCTCGCCTGCATTTCATTGGTGATATTTCTCAGTGTGACAAATCTAGTGAATGTACAGTCATACTAAATTTACGTATGCATAATTTAAAGTGTTACTCCACAGAAAACATTTTGTTCCATGAATGCACTGTCTATTTTGTGCAAACCCGCGTTAAAGACAGCCCCCCCCCTGCTGCCTACATCACAGCTCAGTGGTGATGTTGGCGGATTTTTGCTGTAGTTGTGATCCCCATTATATCCTATGGGAGACAAATTGCCACTCGTCAGCACAATGAGGTTCAGCCTACTTTTTTAGAACGTATCGACAGACCGACAGACTAAGAAGCCTGGTGAACCCAAAAAGGCAATTTATCAAAGGTCTGGTAATGTTTTGAATTTTGGGGCCTTGACAAAAAATAATTGATCTTGCAATCAGCTAATAGGATTGAGCTTGCATTCTATTGGTTATTCCAATCAGCCAAAAGAATGCAAGCTCAATCCTATTGGCTGATTGGATCAGCAGATAGGATGAAAGCTCAATCCTATTGGCTGATTGCAACAGCCAATAGGATTTTTCCCCCCTTAATTCCGATTGGCTGATAGAATTCTATCAGCCAATCGGAATGTAAGGGACGCCATCTTGGATGACGTCATTTATTTTTGAATATTTTTTATTGTCATTATTTTGAAACTTTGAAAACAATTACAAACATACCTTCCTCTCCATGCAATTCCATCTACATGAAGGTTAGGAAGTAGACAATCAGTATACCATCATTTATGTAGCAAACAATTTAGCTAATGTAATAAAGTTTATCGTGCTCTACTCATTTCCAATGATATTTAAATGTCCTTTTGGTTTCTGGGGTGAAAGATAGGTGGTAGTATTCATAGGTCATCTTTTTCGCGTGATGATTTATTTGAGTGTCTTCCTTGGTGTCAGGGAATCTCTCTTAAGGGGTAGAGCAAATATCTAATCTAGCTTCCATATTAATCTGTTGTTGAGTTACAATAGCAGTTTCATGGTATCTGAGGTCATCTGCATTAACTCTACATAAATTAACTTTAAAGAAGTATAGCATCCTGAGGAGGTAAAATTATATAAATCGGGTATGAAAAGGGGAAGGGAGGAAGGGGGGAGGGGAGGAGTGACGACACAACCTAATGTGATTATTAAGGAGTGATTTCGCAGTAGGCAAGATCACTCATTATTTTTGTATTTCAATGTTTTATTTAGCTATCCAGTAATACCATATCGCTAGGACAGTTTCTCTATTGTCTAAGGTGTGTGATGCCAGCTCATACATATTATATGTATATTGAATTTTATTGTAAATTTCTGTCCAGGTTGGGCTGCCTGTCTTCCAATGTCTGGCTATGCATGTCCTTGTGACTGTACACAATATCCTAATAAATGTGTTGATATGTTTATTAAGTGTACTAATATGTATGTGTAGGAGGGCCTGTTGGATGGTAAGATCTATATTTTCGTTCAGTATGCAACTAAGGAAGGAGGATAGCTGTGTCCATATCCCTGTAATTTCTTTGCAGTCCCACCACATATGTTCCTACTTCTCCGCATCCTCTGTAACATAAGGGACTTCCCTGTGTGTGCATATGAGCCGTTCTTATAGGTGTTCGATACCATCGGTGTATAGTCTTGATTATATTCTCCTTAAGATCTACACTTATGAGTCCCTTCTCTGCCTTTTGAAATATCATTTCCCACTCTTTAGTTTCTTTAGAAATGTGTAAATCTCTTTCCCAAGCTATCATAGTAGGGGTTTTGATATTATTCTGTGATATTTGAATATTTGTATAGAGGATAGAAATAGTGTGTTTATCTCGTTCTTACGATTTACATAGATGTTCTAGTGGCGCGGTGTACTTCTCTCTTGGATGTTTCAGATATGTCTGGGTGGCTGAGTGTATCTGTAGGTATAAATACCATCTCAATTTCAAGGGGGTTAGTTTTTCCTGAAGTTGGTTAAATGTAAGTGTAGTTACTCCCTCTATAAAGTCTGCTACTCTATAGAGACCCTTATTTTCCCATTTCTGCAGTTGATCCCAGAGTTCTCTGGGCAAAATATATTTTATCGGGATATATAAGGAATATTGTGGAATAAGATTGTATTTGGTTTTTGCCTTCTTCCAGGTAGTTATTGTGGTATTTGTAGTGTAAGGTCTATATGATTCTTGTTTGGCTTGTGTTTTCTCAGGATCCCAAATAATGGTATCTATTTCCCCCCAACCACCCAGCGTTGTTTCTAGGGTAGGCCAGATAATTTCTTTATTTCTTTTTAGTAATAGACTATCTTGCGCTAATCTGGCAGCGTGGTAATATTCCATTAAATTGGGGGCCCCAATACCTCCCAAAGTCCTGTGTCTAGTCAGGATTGACTTAGCAATCCTGTTCGTTTTGTCTCCTCTGATATATATTAGTATCTCTTTTTGCAAAGAGTCTATATCTGTTTTGATAATTTGGATAGGGAGCGTCCTAAAGAGATATAAGATCCTTGGCAAGATTGTCATCTTAACCGCGGCCACTCTACCTAGCCATGAAAATTTATAGGTTTTCCACTTTGATAAATCTTTTTTAATTTGTTTGAACAATGGAATATAATTTACTTTGTATAGATGTGAAGGGCAGGAAGGAAGATGAACTCCAAGGTACTTTAAAGAATGTTTCATCCACTTAAAGTTAAAATTAGTTTCTAATAATGTCTGAGTCATTTGGGGGAGCGCTATGGGTAGGGCTTCACATTTTTCTGCGTTTATTTTGAATCCCGATATGGCAGAGAATGTTGCTAAAGTTTGGTAAAGGTTGGGTAACGATACTAAGGGGTTAGTCACAGTCAACAAAATATCGTCCGCAAACAAAGCCAACTTATGTTCCACCCTAGCTAACTTAACTCCCGAGATGTCTACTTGAGAGCGGATTTTGGCGGCCAGAGGTTCAATGCAAAGATCGAAAAGTAATGGAGACAAAGGGCAACCTTGTCTAGTCCCATTACGAATTGGGAAGGGTTGTGATTTGTATCCTGCTGATGAGACCTGAGCTCCCGGCATGGAATAGACAGCTTTTAATGCTTTAATGAATGCCCCCTCAAACCCCATTTTATGCATTACTACAAACATATACTTCCAGTCAATTCTATCAAACGCCTTCTCCGCGTCTAACGATAAGAGCAGAGAAGGCGTTCGTGTTTCATTTAAGGTCTGAATTAAGTTGGTGACTTTGCGGATATTGTCTGGAGCTTCCCTACCTTTGACAAAACCCACCTGATCTGGGTGGACCAGGTGTGGTATAATATGTTTTAATCTGTTTGCCAATATCTTTGTAAATATTTTAAGATCTTGGTTAATCAGGGATATTGGGCGGTAATTTTGGCATTTCTTGTGATCCCTCCCTGGTTTGGGAATTACAACTATCTTCGCTGCCAGGAGCTCAGGTGGGATGGCCCCCCCTTCCATGAGATAGTTACATAGTTTGACAAGGTGTGGAATCAGTGTCAATTTAAACAATTTATAATAGTCGCCTGGGAAGCCATCTGGGCCCGCCGCTTTTCCCGGTTTAAGATCTTTGATAGCCCCTAGTATTTCTATAGTGGATATGGGGGAATTCAGAGATTCTAACTGTTCTTTAGATATAGTCTGTAGTAAGTTGTGGTTGAAGAAGGTTGAGGTAAGTGTTTCAGTGTCTGTGTTATGTCGGACTTTTTCCCCATCGTATAGGGCACCGTAATATGCTGCGAAGGTGTCTACAATTTCTTGTGGGTGTGAGGTTACTGTGTTATAAGGTGTTTCAATCGCGGAGATTACTGAGGCTCTCCAGCGTTCTCGGATTTTATGTGCCATGAATCTATCAGGCTTATTAGCGAATATAAAATATTGTGATTGTTGGCGTTGTATTGTTCTGGTGGCTTGCGAATGAAGAAGTGTAGCTAATGCTGTTTTTTTAAGTGGAGAGCATTTGCAGTGGCTTTTGTCTTAGTGAGCTTATGTCGTTTTTCCAATTCCTCAATTTCTGAATAGAACTGTTCTAGTTGTTGTCTATATTTTCTAATCTGCTGCGCTTTTTCCTTAATAAGTATCCCCCTTAGGACCGCTTTATGAGCTGCCCACGTGATCCCTGGATTAGTTGCTGTATCTATATTTATATGCCAGTATTCAGTTAGTAATCTCAGTACCTTGTCATGTGTTTGGGGGTCTCTAATGTATGATTTGTCAAAGGTCCAAGTTTTACTTCTGTTTGGGTCACACAAACCCTCTACCTGTAGAGTGAGGATCGAGTGGTCCGACCATACGCAAGTGTGTATCTGGGAGTTGTGTAATAAAGGTTGTAATATCTGACTTACATATATGTAATCTAATCTGATGTAGGATTTATGTGCAGCGGAGTAAAATGTAGTGTCGTTGGTCGAGCCATATAGTGTTGTCCAAGTTTCTATGAGGGAATGAGGTAGTAGGTGTTCCTGGATTGATTTGACGATACGATTGTGTCTGTTTTGTTTGTTGGTTAAGGGTTTGGATTCGGTTGGGTTGATAGGTCTCATGGTAATGTTAAAATCTCCTGCTATAAATATTTTGGTGTGGGACCATTGTGTAAGTAAGTTTGAAATTTGTTGGAAGAAGCTGTGCTGATTCTCGTTTGGTGCGTAAACATTGCATAGGGTGATTTCTGTATCTGAAATTCTACCTTTTACTATTATGTACCTCCCTTCAGTATCTGCGATAGTGTCTTCCTGTTTGAAATTAAGTGAAGAATGAATGAGGATGGATGTGCCCCGTTTTTTAGATGTGGCTGTTGAGTGAAAATGGGTATTAAAATTTTTTGCCCAATACTTTGGGATATTGTCTTTAAGTAGGTGGGTCTCCTGGAGAAATAAAATGTTGGCATGTAAAGAAGTGTATTGTGTCATCGCCATCCGTCTTTTTATATTGGTATTTAGTCCCCTAACATTATGGGATATTAGTTTTATTTTGGGGATTATGTTAGTGTGTTTGTTTTGGATTGGTGTAGTGGGATTTTTATTACCTGAGGATCTCCGGGCTGTAAACCTGACATTACCGGTTGTAGTCGATCTGAAATGTAATTGATAGGAAGTGTTGTGTCGTCACTGGGGATGGGAGGGGAGCTAGGAAAGAAATACAATGTTAATAACACAACAAACAGTACTGCTGAGTCCTCAACAGAGGGATTCCTAGGAGTGAAACTACTATGCATTCTAAGAGTAAACATAAACTAATATAATATTAAATTGTCCTGGGGGAAATTAAATTTCCATAACAACTGATAACTTTCTAGAAGTAAAACTTAACAGGAGTCTCTGAGTGACAGGTGGGAAAGGTCCAAAGAATTGTAGTTTCAGATGCTTTCAAGGTGAATGAAGGCTATCTCTGGATATTCTTCCCTCAGTCAATCTTTCTGATTCTCAGGCTCCAAAAGAAGTATATTTTGAATTCCTGTATCCATGAAGCAAACAGGATACCATCTAGGAGATTTTCCCCCTTGTTTCCTTTATTTTTTGTTTTTTATGATTGATAGTCTGCCATTTTAGAGAATCTGGGTGTTTGTCTAGGCCTTTGTTTTTCTCTTGATTTGATGTTGTGTTTGGTATATTGGGTGTCTCTAGTGATAGAATCTTGCAGATCTCAGGAATGTCCTCAGGGTCTTTAAGTGTGATTGTTTTGGAGTCTTTAATAATCTGTAGGGCAAACGGGAACCCCCATCTGTATGGTATCTGTTTTTTTCTGAGCATAGTAGTAAGAGGGCGCAGGGATCCTCTTCTCTGCAGTGTCCTGACACTGAGGTCCTGATAAAATTGTATGACGTTGCCCTGGTGTTTATAAGTTGGGTTTTTCCTTGCTGCTTGTAGGATTTTTTCTTTGTCTGGGAAGAAAGTTAGTTTTATTATTATGTCCCTTGGGGGCAAGCCTGGTTTGGGTTTGGCTTTTAGTGCCCTGTGTGCTCTTTCTAAGTGGAAAACATAGTCAGCTGGGGAGTTTGTGATTTGGGTGAAGAGTTGGGCAAGATAGCTTGGGATCTCTGTGGGGCCCACCTCCTCAGGAACTCCTTTAAGTCGAATGTTATTCCTCCTGCTCCTGTTCTCCAGATCTTCCATTTTATCCTGGAATTCCTCCAATAATTGTTGTTGTGAAGACATGGTTTGGGACATTTCGTCCATTTGTTCCACCATGGAGTCTTTTTGATCTTCTAGTGTTTCAATTCTATTGCCCATCTCTTGTAGGTCGGATTTGATTTCGGACAGGCTATTGGTCACAGATGAATGAATAGTGTCAATTTTCTCCCATAGCCTGTCAAAATTCTCTGCAATGTCCTGCTTAGATACTAAATTTCTGAGGTCAGCTTTTGTTAAAGGACTTTTGTCTTGTGGTGATTGTTGATGGTCAACGTCCAGCTCCTCCTCTGCTTCTGTGTCTGTCAAGTGTTTAGCTGTCTGAGATGGCTTGAAGAATGTGGACACAGCTGTTGCTTTGATTGTTTTGTCTCCCTTAGTGGGTCTTTTAGTGGCCATCTTGTCGTATCACAGATACAGCCAAAGGAGTGGTATTGTTTACTGCTAGGGATGAATTTTCTATCTTTTGGAGTGGCTGTTTTTTGCCGGATCACAAACCTTACAGTGTCTGTACTTGTATGTTGATTGTGGTAACCCAGATTCAATTTTAATTGTTTTTCTTGGGGAGGCAGCTCATTTAGGATAACAAGAGGTATGCTTATCAATCTTCAAAACATAGTGTGATTTATATTAGTGTTATGTTCATTATTTTAGACCTCCTTCGGTTCCCCCAGTAGAATTTTTTTTCCCCAGGATGTAGTTTACATTCTATTTCAGCTGTACTCCTATGTTATATTATCCCAGGAGTATTTCAGGAGGTAGATTAAGGGCAGTCGGACTCTGGGGAGTGCTGAGAGGTATGTGTCCCAGCACCCGATGTGCCTGCTGTAGCTCACTTTTCTGAGTTGTAGAGTGACTTCGGGGTTAGTTATAGAATATTATAAATTAGTGATCTCCCTCTCCTCAGGGTAGGTATCCTCACAGGATGATCTCGGGAAAAGGTTCAGGGGGTATGACCTGCCACCACTTTGGGCTGGCAGGAAAGGGGGGAGGAGAGGGAGTTGACAGGAAATCCTCCTATAGTACTGCTGCTATGCTATAGCTGATTGTTGGAGGGAGCTTTTAAATATCCACTTAATGATAGGAGCATACGTAAGAATGTGGATAAGGAGTGGATAAGGTGATTCTGAGGTGTCTGTAGAACGTTACTCTGAGGACTCTTTTGTAATGGCAGTTGGTTGTATACCTCTGTCTTTTGGTTTAAATACTAAGGTGTTTAAAGTCACTGTAGAGGTTAGAGAGTAAGGATTTAGGGATTCCCCTTCCGCCAGCCAGAACCTATATTGTGATATATCCTGGCTATCAGCTGGGGTCCAGATCACCTGTGCTACGTAAATATCAGCCTGCAGTTCAGTAGGACAGTCTATCTATATTATATAACACAGTGTTGTTTGGGAATCAGTCAAATTGTGGATCACCTGCGGTGTTTGTTTTCTTTTTTCAGTACAGGTCAGACTGCTATAACAGCACGCAGAGACTTTCCTCCTCCCAACTCTAATTATTAATCTCCTTTGTTTGTCAGACAGTACGATGTTACTTTATAGGAGCTTGTTTAAATATTGACTGCTGCTGTTAATCTAAGGCAATACAGTATGATATAGTGTTCAGACTAGTCTTAAGGCTGCTGTGATAGTTAGATCCTGTTTTATAGTTTGTAACTCGCAGTTGTAATGTTCCCACTCTCCTGCTCTTATACAAAGTCAGTAGGCTATTTGTATTATGTGTGAACCGGGAGTTTTTCAGTCTCTAAGAGAGCAGCTGAGCCGTGTGTTGTTGCGCTCTGTGTCTCTTGCTGGAGCCAGCTCTCCCCGTCTCTTCCGGGTATGCCGTTGTGACGTCACAGAGCAATGGCGCTGTTTGGCGCTCTTTTGCCCCGCGTCGCCAGCGATAACTGCTATTAGGGTATTTATCCCTCAGTGAACCTCCGACTCACCGGCACTTTCAGGCGGTCACCTCTTCTGTAGTCGGCAGGAGTCGGTCCGTCTGTTTGAACTCCGGGTTCCGCTGTTGCAGATGAGTGGTTACTGCTTCGGCTGTGCTAGTTCTCCAAGTAGGGAGGACGGAATATAAAATCCCCAATCCTTCAATGCCCCCGAAAAACCAGTGTCCCAGTTTAGATGACCAGCATCAATAATCCAACTATAGTCCACTTTTCTATTATAAAAAGGTCAAAAGTATGCAGGAGCTCAGTCACTCCACGTCTGTACTCCTCTCAGGCTAGCTCCGCCTCCCTGGATGACGTCATTTAAAGGGAAATTTCATTCTTCAAGAGACGTCTTAAGAAGAGGATGCTCCGCGCCGGATGTCTTGAAGATGGAGCCGCTCCGCACCGGATGGATGAAGATAGAAGATGCTGTCTAGATGAAGACTCCTGCCTGCTTGGATGAAGACTTCGGCCCGCTTGGATTAAGACTTCTGCCAGCTTCGCTGAGGACTTCTGCCACTTGGATGAGGATGGATGTCCGGTCTTCGAAAACTGTAAGTGGATCGTCGGTGGTTAGTGTTGGGTTTTTTAAGGGTTTATTGGGTGGGTTTTAATTTTAGGTTTAGTTAGTTTTAGGGACATTGGGCAGAAAAAGAGCTAAATGCCCTTTTAAGGGCATTGCCAATACAAATGCTCTTTTCAGGGCAATGGGGAGCTTAGTTTTTTTTAGGGGGGTTTGGTTGTGTGGGTGGTGGGTTTTACTTTTGGGGGGGTGTTTGTATTTTTTTACAGGTAAAAGAGCTTATCTCTTTGGGGCAATGCCCCGCAAAAGGCCCTTTTAAGGACCATTGGTAGTTTATTGTAGGCTAGGGATTTTTTTTATTTTAGGGGGCTTTTTTATTTTGATAGGGCTATTAGATTAGGAGTAATTCTTTTTTATTTTTGATACTGTGGTTTTTTATTTTTTGTAACCTAATGTTTTTTATTTTTTGTAACTTAGTTGTTATTTTTTTGTAACTAAGTAATTTTTTATAGTAGATTTAAATAACTTGAGTAGGGTTAGGTTTTTAAATATGTAATATAGTTAATTTAATTGTTAGTTTAATGTTTAATACTTTTTGATGCTTTTTGGCTGACTCGTTTGGCCACTGCAGTGTGCCCCCCCTCCAGCATTAGCCCAGTGGTTTGTTCACCTTCCTCATTCCATTTGCAAGAGGCATTCAGGGAGCTGCAGCGGCAAGACCTGTTTGTTTTTCTAATTAATAGTTTAATATAGTTTATTTTCATTCTAAAGGTAAGTTTTAATTTCTTTTAAGATAGGGATGTTGTAATTATAATGTAAAGTTAGCTGCTTGTTAGTTTTAGGGGTTAATAGCTTAATTTAGCTTATGGTGATGTGGGGGGCTGGTGGTTTAATTAGTGGTAGTGATGTTGGAGGCCAGGGGTTTAGGGGTTAATAATTTTATTACAGTTGCGGCGGATATGGGGGCAGCAGGATAGGGGTTAATACATTTATTTAGTTGCGGTGGGCTCCGGGGGCAGTGGAATAGGGGTTATTACATTTATTTAGTGGTGGTGGGGTCCGGGAGCGGCGAGATAGGGGTTAATACATTTATTTAGTGGTCGTGGGGTCCGGGAGCGGTGAGATATGTGTTAATACATTTATTTAGTTGCGGCAAGGTCAGGGAGCGGTGGGATAGGGGTTAAAAATTTTAGTATAGTGGTGGTGTTTAGTGACAGGGTATAAATAAAGTTGGGAAAAAGCCGAATAGCAGCGAGATCGATGACTGCTAGTTAACAACAGTCCGCTGCTCATCGCCCCGTACTCGGTGCTCGGCTTTTTGACGGCTTTTTTTAAAATATGGAGATCGTATTCAGGTCCGCGGCCGCGATGTTAGGCGAGCGTATCGGTGCCGGCGAATGCAGCATAGTTGACGGCTTGATAATTCGGCCTCCATGCCTTATGGGAAATGCGACCAACATAATGTTTGTTACATTGAATGTATATGTGGCCAGAAATAACAAATATGTTATTCTACGGCTGATGCAGGAATTGAAAGACTAGACCTATTGATTTACTGAGGACTGAAAAACAGTAGTCATTTGTGTATTGCTACATATAAATTGTCCAACTCAGCATTTAGAATGCCCTTTCAAACTAAATCATAAGGAATATGATTGTAACTTGGTGTCTCATGAGCAGAGTTGATGCTGTTTAGGTTTTTGGCTGGGTGACGCAGTGGATGAGTCAGCGAGGTTCATAGGCAGGGCATTTCTGGGTGAAATTATAGTGTCCCACAAAGTAAAATAGGACATACATAGAGTAGGGAAATTGGCATGAGTGATAGTACAACAGTTCCCTACACATGACAATTCTCCAAAATGTTCTGATTTTACTAAGATTAATTTCTCATATTTGGCCATTTCCAAAAACAATAATCCTATATTGGTATTCATCTGAAAATGGTGGGCACCCTTGGTCAAATTATTTTTCTAGCCTACTTTAACCATTCTTCTAGAAACTGTTTTATAGGTTAGCAATATTCTACAGCAGGTAATTCAGGAAATAGAATGCTTTGAAATATTAGGTGAAGTAAGGTGGAGCAAATTAGTCTTTTGCAGCACAGTACAGCTCAGTATTTTCCCAGCAGGTCCTGTTATGAAGATTTATGTCAGAGGAGGTTAAAAGCCTTCTTTAAAAAAAAATATCCTCCATTTAATAAAATGCATAAATTATTCATATTCAGTATAGTTTTGTTTCATATCCATAACTGTCAATAATAATAAAGAAAGCAATTGATATCTCTTGTTACTTTAATAATGCTTGAGTCAAAATATCATTCAATAAAAGAGAAAAAAAGAACGAAGAAAAAAGAGAACGATGTGCATTTCAGGACTCCGCCTTTTCTCAAGGAGTATGCTTAGTATGTCAGAGTTTGAATATTGAGGATAGAACAGATTGGCTCATACAAACTCCACCTACATACACACCAATCCTAAAGGTAAACAATGTCATCAAAAGTACTTTATATACAGGTAATCACTCATTTGTTAAGGACTATATTTAAACCTCACATATGCTAACAATTTGTTCTTACATAGAGATTGAAAAAAAGAAACCATCCCTCCACAAACCTTCAATCTCATAGGAAATTACCCCAAGAGATATCTCTGTTTAATTCCTTGGGTGTCAAAAGTATTTAGTCTCCTAATCCACTGTGCTTCTTTTTTTAACAGAATCTTCTGTCTATCACCCCCACATCTTAGTGGGGGTACCCCATCCACTATTTGAAAGCGGAGATGTCTTTTATTATGAGAAGCTAGAGTAAAATGATGTGCCACTGGGGCATTCTCATCTAAGTGGCCAATCGTGGCTTTATGTTGGCGTATTCTATCTTTTGCATATTGAGTCATCTTGCCAACATATGCCAGGCCTCACGGGCATTTGATCACATAAATAATATATTTAGAGGTGCAAGAAAACTGTCTTCTTATAGGGATCCACTTAACAGAATGTGGATGTGTCACAACATTGGCCTGTGGTATGGAGTGGCATTGTGCACAGTTCATACATCGGAAACAACCCTTCTTATCAATAGGGGGGGCTCTTATTGGAACCCAAGTCAGCCCACACCAACTAATCCCTTAGGTTTTTGTTTCTCCTGTATAAAAAAAGTGGAAGATCCTGAAAGGTTTCCATTAATTGATGATCTTCCTGTAAAATGTGCCAGTATTTCAAAATAACAGATTTAAGTCTCCTACTGTGTAGACCATATTGAGAGACAAATGGAACAGAGAATCGTTTGGTTTGGGGGTATTTTTTACATAACAGAGTGTCCCTCTCTATCCTATTTACTTTCTCCATATTTGAGGCCAAAATATTTAAATTCTGACATACTGAACATATTCCTTGAGAAAGGGTGGAGTCCTGATACACGTGTCATTCTCTTTTATTATTTGTTCTTTTTTTCTCTTTTGTTGAATATTTTAGCTCAAGTATATATGTAGTTGAGTGAACGAATGAGGAAGGTCCCTCTTTCCGTTATTAATATACCTTTCGCCTATGATTGGATTTATGTACAAACTGGGGATGACATATTAAAGTATATTTTGATTTGCTGGGATCTATGTTATTATTTTTTTTTAGATATTATATTGGGGGGTCAGACTACACCCTATCCCGGGCACGCTATACCCATTTAAATAGGAGGCAGAATTTGAGGTGGTGCTGTCACCTGTTTAGTATTATAAATAATATGCTGTTTCAGTTGCATATAATAGTTTTAAAACTGTTTCTGTTTCTTTTGTTTACTCATATATAGACAATAAAATACAATATTGTATTGTTTTCTATAATTTGTTAAGTTCATATGTTAGCTATTTAAATACTAAGAAAAACATTTCTAGATTTATGTTATGTTACTTTGTTCTTTCAGCTCCAATGTATACCAGATCATTTTCACTGATCTTTTGGAGTTTGCTATGTAAAAATGGTTAAGAAACCTTCATATAATGATTGTGGGATTTTTGCAGAGCTTCACATAATGCATTTCTAAGCAGCCAATCAAAATCCTAAGCATCATCAAAAATTGATACACTGTTGTACCCTATATAATGCTATGCAGTCCTGGCTGACCATAGGGCATACAGGGCATATGCTTCTTATGCGGGCCTTGCTGCTATATACCACCCTCTCTTAATATGGGTAACAATAGGAAAGCTGTTACAATCTGACTATTTTGTAAAGCAGAAAGTATATTTTCTGTTTGACTGTGAAGCAGAGGTGCTGTAGGACGAGAGAGCATGGAACTACCTTGCTGACAGAGGTATATTTTTGGTCCCAGTCCAGAGGCTATGTAAATGGACTGAAATTTATGTGCAGAGTTTGGGCTAAAGAGAGAGAAAAATAGATTTTAATTTGTTTTAAAAATGTTTATACTTGGCTGATATGTTATTCTATAGCAAGACAACAGAAATGTATTTTAATTATAAAGTGTTTACTAATCCTTTAAGTTGCCTATCACAATCAAAAACCTCTTCTAAACCAGTGAATGCCAAAAACGTTCCTTCTGCTTTTATTGTTTTAATTCCCTAATAAAGCACACATTGTTCATATTGTTCTCTCTGAATGGAGAAATCAGACTTGTTTAGGGCTAGGTTATGAGTGGAGGTCCAATTAGCGCTCCCGCGTTAAAATCGCTAGAAGTAATCTTTATGCACATGTCAGAGCATGTATTAAAAGCTGAAAATTATGTTTTCACATGAGCGCTGACCCGATGCGCACAAAAAGCTGAACTTTGAATATCTTGAAAGCTTTAACGTGTTTTCCCTATAAACTGCAATGGAGAGTGAAAAGTGGAAAAAACTTAACACCCTTACTTGCATGCTAACCTGAATTGCCATAAACCTCCATACTCTAACACCTAAACCACCAAATAGCCCACCACGAAGTACCCGACATGCTATTAACCGCTAAACCACCACTACTTCACAAGTACCCATATAAACAATTAACCCCTAAACTGCCACACCCCTATATAGTAAAGTACCCACTACACTATTAACCCCTAAACGGCCACACCTCCACGTTGCAAAAGTACCCGCTACACTTAAAAAACAAATACTTGTATATAAATGTCAGATGGGAATGTAAATCCTTGTTTCTCAAACTGTGGTACATAAGGTTGCAAGCTGTGTCCCCAGAAAAACTGGACAATCACTCCCCCCAAAAACTATACTTAATCCCCCAATATATATTGTTCTCCACTAACCAACCATTTTACCCTTTGGCTGCCAGTAACATACACATTTATCATATTTTATCTCTTTAGCTGCCAGCAAAGTGATTTCACCTCATTGACTTCCCCTCGCACCTCTTTTTACTCTCAAACGTTTACTCAAGTGTGTCAATATAAATTTTTCACATTCCAATATTTATATATATATATATATATATATATATATATATATATATATATATATATATATATATATATATATTGCATAAATATGATTTTTCCTGTTTTAAGCTACTTGACTGCAAAGGGCTCCAATGCACATAAATATGTCTATATATGTATATATATATATGTATTTATATGTTTATATGTGTATATATGTCTATAAATACATATATACACATATAAATACATATGTACATACATATAAATATATTTAGACATGTATATTGTCAGTATATTTATGAAAATCTAAGTAGTGCTCTCCAAATAATATATCAGCTTATGGCAGGGTTATAACACAATATATTTAATAATTATCCTTAAAAATAGAAACCCTTAACCAACATGCATCTACTAGAAACCATACAATTAATATAAATACCTGAATTATTTTATTTAGTTAATATCCATGAACATTTTGAAATATATTTGCAATACCAGAATATGACACAATATTATATACGTTAAAACCAACTATTAAGATATGCTATCCTTCTTACAAAGCCCAGAAAATTTTACCTTAAAAAATCAGCCTTATTTACAAATAGCCTTTCATTCAGTTAACACAATGGGACTAAAACCTTTAACTTTTAACATCCAAGCAATACAATCCTAATACAATATTGATTTAAAACATCAGAACCTTCACAGATAAATTACTTAGCCTACCAGATACAAATTTAAACAATAATACAATATACACTTCTGAATTATTATTATATATTTGCATAGATAAACAATTTAAGATTGGGATTAGTTTAACAATACATAGACTATGAAATGCTAACTTGAAATATAAACTATTTCCTTAACTCTGCTACATACAGCAATAGTAAATGTTTACTTTAAATGCTTGCATACAAATAGGCAAGCTAAGAGCTATTCAATCAAGGTTATGCAATACAATTTAAAAGCACAATTTGCTCTCTCCAATCTTCCAATTGTAATTTAACTGTAGTGACTATGTATATAACTTATTCTAAAATATCACATGTAATTTCAATACTTTACCAAATAAACCAATCGATATCCAATATTCCTTATTAGGAATGTTTTCACCTCAGAATTACCAATAAGTATAATTTTGCAGTCAATGAGAAGGGTAGATCAGCTTTGCTTGAGTAAATGGTATTTCACGCCAGCATCCAATTACAAGTCAGCTCAGCCAAAAATCTCAATCTCTCTATGTTGCAATCACTTTATATGGGTTCTCACTGGTGAAATTGGAAACGCCCCAAACGGAAACCTTGTCTCGGATTGGTTCTTTGAGATTTCATTTTTAAAACAGCCAAAAAGCCTTCTGGTTGTAGTTCTCGTATGGCAACACCGGGTGGTAGCATTACAAACAGACACAGCAATACATGCAGCATGACAATACATACAAATTAATTTAACCAACATTTTTAAACAGTGAAATATTTCTTTAAACTATGTAATAACTGCCATAATTTATTGTATTAATCTCTCCCAATATTAATTATAGATGGAGCAGCATCAGATCAATTTCCTGATCGTTTTGATATGAAACATCATGTTTTTTTTTTTAATATTACATTATATTAAAAGAATTATGCTGCTAACTATTTTGAAATTAATGGCATTTAAATATCTGTCATATATGTATTTACACAATTTCAGCCTAATTCACATTTCCAATAGTTTTGCCTGCATGTATTCCTCTATGATCCATCTGAAAAATAGAAAATTTATGTTATATATATGCACTTCAAATATGGGATTATTAAAATGGTTATTTAATCTATACTAATTCTGAATTTATTTCCTATATAAATATCCCATGCAGCAATTATCTATTTTATATAATGTGTTTAATTTCAATATATATTCATGAGTTTATATTTATCATATAAAAGACCGTCACATATCCATTAAAAATAGATATATATTCTTATAATGCTGAAGTGTATTCTACTTGCCTATAACATAGTTGTTTTAAAATTTCATTGTGAGCCATGTGTTTTCTCTGTGTTATCCTCCCTAGACTCTTAGTCTCTTATTCACCACATGGGGTCATTTTTGTACCTGAGAGTAATGCTGACATTCTCACAAAACATGTCACTTTGGAAATGCTATCACACCTTTCCAGTTTGAAAGACAAATGGTATCCTGATCTATGTATCAAAAGGCTGTCTTTGACACAGCAGGAAGTGGGCCTCAAAGGCTATATTAAACTCTCAATTATGGTAAAACATGTTTGTATTTTCATCTATTGAGTAAATGTTTTAGTGTCAAGCCTTTGGAGACATCCTGTCTGTGGTTTAGTCCTGAAATGTTTATTCAAACTTGTGGGGGTTTTGCGAATCAAATCCTGACATCAGAATTTAAACCTTATTCCAGTAATATCTGATAAAAATATGGTTCCATACATAAACACATTTCCCTGTCTTATTGACATACACATATATATATAAATATGTATTTACCTGTGCCCTGACAATATACTGTATATGTATTTCTGTTAAAGCCCTTTGGCTGCCTTTTTTCTAGCACCTGAGACCTCATATCTTTGAACCCTTATAACTTTTTTATGCAATTTTTAAAAAAATATTTCTTTCATGTAATTGGCAAGAGTCCATGAGCTAGTGACATATGAGATATACAATCCTACCAGGAGGGGCAAAGTTTCCCAAACCTCAAAATGCCTATAAATACACCCCTCACCACACCCACAATTCAGTTTTACAAACTTTGCCTCCTATGGAGGTGGTGAAGTAAGTTTGTGCTAAGATTTCTACGTTGATATGCGCTTCTCAGCATTGTTGAAGCCCGATTCCTCTCAGAGTACAGCGAATGTCAGAGGGACGTGAAGGGAGTATCGCTTATTGAATACGATGATTTCCCTAACGGGGGTCTATTTCATAGGTTCTCTGTTATCGGTCGTAGAGATTCATCTCCTACCTCCCTTTTCAGATCAACGATATACTCTCAATTTACCATTACCTCTACTAATAACTGTTTTAGTACGGGCTTGGCTATCTGCTATATGTGGATGGGTGTCTTTTGGTAAGTATGTTTTTTATTACTTAAGACACCTCAGCTATGGTTGGGCACTTTATGCATTTATATAAAGTTCTAAATATATGTATTGTACTTATATTTGCCATGAGTCAGGTTCATGAATTTCCTTCAGCAGACTGTCAGTTTCATATTTGGGGAATATAAACATTTTTTTAAGAAATGTATTTCTTACCTGGGGTTAGTCTTTTTTTCAATTGACTACTTCTTGCAAATTGCGGGTGGTAATAGGCCTGCGGGTGCGTCAAATGCTAAACTTTATTGCGTCATTCTTGGCGCGAAAATATTTTTTGCCGCATAAAAATAGTTCTATGACGCAACTTCGTCATTTCCTGCGTCATACTTGACGCCGAGACCTTTCACACGGTTGCGTCATTAGTGACACGAGTGTGTCATTTCCGGTTATTTTTGGCGCCAAAAAAGTTTAAGTTATGTTGTGCGTCATACTTGGCGCCAAACTTTTTCATTATTTTAATACCCCATGAATGTTTGCCTCCTGCTTTTTACTCTATCAGAGGGCTATGCTATTTGCATTTCTTCCCATTCCTGAAACTGTCATATAAGGAAATAGATAATTTTGCTTTATATGTTGTTTTTTCTCTTACAATGTGCAAGATGTCTCAATCTGATCCTGTCTCAGAAGTTTCTGCTGGAACATTGCTGCCTGACATCGGTTCTACCAAAGCTAAGTGCATTTGTTGTAAAATTGTAGAAATTATTTCGCCGAATGTCATTTGTAATAGTTGTTATGATAAACTTTTACATGCAGATAGTGTATCCATCAGTAATAGTACATTGCCAGTTGCAGTTCCTTCAACTTCTAATGTGCATGATATACCTGTAAATTTTAAAGAATTTGTTTCTGATTCTATCCTGAAGGCTTTGTCTGCATTTCCACCTTCTAATAAACTTAAAAGGTCTTTTAAAACTTCTCATTTAGTTGATGAAATTTCAAATGACCAACAACATAATAATTTATCCTCTTCTGATGAGGATCTATCTGATACAGAAGATCCTTCCTCAGACATTGACACTGACAAATCTACTTATTTATTTAAAATAGAGTATATGCGTTCTTTATTAAAAGAAGTGTTAATTACTTTGGATATTGAGGTAACCAGTCCTATTGACGTTCAGTCTAATAAACGTTTAAATGCTGTTTTTAAACCTCCTGTGGTTTCTCCAGGGGTTTTTCCTAATTCTGGTATGATTTCTAGGGAATGGAATAAGCCAGGTACTTCTTTTATTCCTTCTTCAAGTTTTAAAAAATTGTATCCTTTACCAGCAAAATCTATAGAGTTTTGGGAAAAAATCCCCAAAGTTGATGGGGCTATTTCTACTCTTGCTAAACGTACCACTATTCCTATGGAAGATAGTACTTCCTTTAAGGATCCTTTAGATAGGAAGCTTGAATCTTATTTAAGGAAGGCCTATTTATATTCAGGTCATCTTCTCAGACCTGCAATTTCTTTGGCTGATGTTGCAGCTGCATCAACTTTCTGGTTGGAGAATTTAGCGCAACAAGAATTGGATTCTGACATATCTAGCATTATTCGCTTACTGCAACATGCTAATCATTTTATTTGTGATGCCATTTTTTATATTATCAAAATTGATGTTAGATCCATGTCTTTAGCTATATTAGCTAGAAGAGCTTTGTGGCTTAAATCTTGGAATGCTGATATGACATCTAAATCTAGATTACTATCTCTTTCTTTCCAAGGTAATAATTTATTTGGTTCTCAGTTGGATTCTATTATTTCAACTGTCACTGGGGGAAAGGGAGTTTTTCTGCCTCAGGATAAAAAACCTAAGGGTAAATCTAAGGCTTCTAACCATTTTCGTTCCTTTCGTCAGAATAAGGAACAAAAACTCAATCCTCCCCCCAAGGAATCTGCTTCCAATTGGAAGCCTTCCTCAAATTGGAATAAATCCAAGCCATTTAGGAAACCAAAGTCAGCCCCTAAGTCCGCATGAAGGTGCGGCCCTCATTCCCGCTCAGCTGGTAGGGGGCAGATTAAGTTTTTTCAAGGATATTTGGATAAAATCTGTCCAAAATCATTGGATTCAGAGCATTGTCTCTCAAGGGTATCGAATTGGATTCAGAGTAAGACCTCCTGTGAGAAGATTTTTTTCTCTCACGTATCCCAGTAAATCCAGTAAAAGCTCAGGCTTTCCTGAAGTGTGTTTCAGACCTGGAGTCTTCAGGGGTAATCATGCCAGTTCCTCCTCAGGAACAAGGTTTGGGGTTTTATTCAAACCTATTCATTGTACCAAAGAAAGAAAATTTATTCAGACCAGTTCTGGATCTGAAAATTTTGAATCGTTATGTAAGAGTACCAACTTTCAAGATGGTGACTATAAGGACTATTCTGCCTTTTGTTCAGCGAGGACATTGTATGTCCACAATAGACTTGCAGGATGCATACCTTCATATTCCGATTCATCCAGAACACTATCAGTTTCTGAGATTCTCTTTTCTAAACAAGCACTACCAATTTGTTGCTCTTCCATTTGGCCTAACAGCAGCTCCAAGAATCTCTTTTCAAAGGTTCTGAGTGCCCTACTATCTGTAATCAGAGAACAGGGTATTGCGGTGTTTCCTTATTTGGATGATATCTTGGTACTAGCTCAGTCTTTACGTACTGCAGAATCTCACACAAATCAACTAGTGTTGTTTCTTCGGAAACATGGTTGGAGGATCAATTTACCAAAAAGTTTATTGATTCCTCAGACAAGGGTCACCTTTTTAGGCTTCCAGATAGATTCAGTGTCCATGACTCTGTCTCTAACAGACAAGAGACGTTTAAAATTGGTTGTAGCTTGCTGGCACCTTCAGTCTCAATTATTCCCTTCAGTGGCTATGTGCATGGAAGTTTTAGGTCTCATGACTGCAGCATCGGACGCGATCCCCTTTTCATGTTTTCACATGAGACCTCTACAGCTTTGTATGCTGAATCAATGGTGCAGGGATTATACAAATATATCAAAATTAATATCCTTGAATCCCAATGTACGACACTCTCTGACATGGTGGATAGATCACCATCGTTTAGTTCAAGGGGCTTCTTTTGTTCGGCCAACCTGGACTGTGATCACAACAGATGCAAGTCTTTCAGGTTGGGGAGCTGTTTGGGGATCTCTGACAGCACAAGGGGTTTGGAAATCTCAAGAGGCGAGATTACCAATAAATATTTTAGAACTCTGTGCAATTTTCAGAGCTCTTCAGTTTTGGCCTCTGCTAAAGAGAGAACCGTTCATTTGTTTTCAGACAGACAAACACACAACAGTGGCTTATGTCAATCATCAGGGTAGGACTCACAGTCCCCAAGCTATGAAAGAAGTATATTGGATACTTGTTTGGGTGGAATCCAGCTCCTGTCTAATCTCTGCGGTGCATATCCCAGGTGTAGACAATTGGGAGGCGGATTATCTCAGCCGCCAGACTTTAAATCCAGGGGAGTGGTCTCTCCATCCAGATGTGTTTTCTCAGATTGTTCAGATGTGGGGTTTTCCAGAGATAGATCTCATGGCCTCTCATCTAAACAAAAAACTTCCCAGATACCTGTCCAGGTCCAGGGATGTTCAGGCGTAAGCAGTGGATGCGCTGACACTTCCTTGGTGTTATCATCCTGCTTTCATTTTCCCGCCTCTAGTTCTCCTTCCAAGAGTGATCTCCAAAATCATCATGGAACAGTCATTTGTGTTGCTGGTGGCTCCAGCATGGCCACACAGGTTTTGGTATGCGGATCTAGTTTGAATGTCCAGTTGCCCGCCTTGGCCACTTCTGTTATGGCCAGACCTACTATCTCAAGGTCGGTTTTTTTCATCAGGATCTCAAATCATTAAATTTGAAGGTATGGAAATTGAACGCTTAGTACTAAGTCATAGAGGTTTCTCTGACTCAGTGATTAATACTATGTTACAAGCTCGTAAATCTGTCTCTAGAAAGATTTATTATAGAGTTTGGAAGACTTACATTTCATGGTGTTATTCTCATAAATTCTCCTGGCATTCTTTTAGAATTCCTAGAATTTTACAGTTTCTTCAGGATGGTTTGGAATAAGGTTTGTCCTTGAAAGGACAAATCTCCGCTCTTTCTGTTTTATTTCACAGAAAGATTGCTATATTTCCTGATATACACTGTTTTGTACAGGCTTTAGTTCGTATTAAGCCTGTTATTAAATCAATTTCTCCTCCTTGGAGTCTTAATTTGGTTCTGAAGGCTTTACAGGCTCCTTCATTTGAACCTATGCATTCTTTGGACATTAAACTACTTTCTTGGAAAGTGTTGTTCCTTTTGGCCATCTCTTCTGCTAGAAGAGTTATTGAGTTATCTGCTGTTTCTTGTGATTCTCCTTTTCTGATTTTTCATCAGGATAAGGCAGTTTTGCAGACTTCTTTTCAATTTTTACCTAAGGTTGTGAATTCTAACAACATTAGTAGAGAAATTGTTGTCCCTTCCTTGTGTCCTAATCCTAAGAATTCTTTGTAAAGATCCTTACATTCTTTGGATGTGGTAAGAGCTTTGAAATATTATGTGGAAGCTACTAAAGATTTCAGGAAGACTTCCAGTCTATTTGGTTTTATTTTCTGGTCCTAGGAAAGGTCAGAAGGCTTCTGCTATTTCCTTGGTTTCTTGGTTGAAACCTTTGATTCATCAAGCTTATTTGGAGTTGGGTCAGGCCCCGCCTCAGAGAATTACAGCTCATTCTACTAGATCAGTCTCCACTTTGTGGGATTTTAAGAATGAAGCTTCAGTTGATCAGATTTGCAAAGCGGCAACTTGGTCCTCTTTGCATACATTCTACCGTTTTGATGTATTTGCTTCTTCGAAAGCAGTTTTTGGTAGAAAAGTTCTTCAGGCAGCTGTTTCAGTTTGATTCTTCTGCTTTTGATTTAAGTTTTTTCTTTCAAAAATGAAAATAAACTTATTTTTTTGGGTTGTGGATTATTTTTTTCAGCGGAATATGGCTGTTTTTATTTTTATTCCCTCCCTTTCTAGTGACTCTTGAGTGGAGATCCACATCTTGGGTATTGATATCCCATGGACTCTTGCCAATTACATGAAAGAAAACATAATTTATGTAAGAACTTACCTGATAAATTCATTTCTTTCATATTGGCAAGAGTCCATGAGGCCCACCCTTTTAATGGTGGTTATGATTTTTTGTATAAAGCACAATTATTTCCAAATTTCCTTTGTTGATGCTTTCTACTCCTTTCTTTATCACCCCACTGCTTGGCTGTTCATTAAACTGAATTGTGGGTGTGGTGAGGGGTGTATTTATAGGCATTTTGAGGTTTGGGAAACTTTGCCCCTCCTGGTAGGATTGTATATCCCATATGTCACTAGATCATGGACTCTTGCCAATATGAAAGAAATTAATTTATCAGGTAAGTTCTTACATAAATTATGTTTTTTATTAGACACTGCTATTATGAGTGTAACTGTACTTTGTAATGTATTTTTGATGTTTTTTTGCACCACTTTTTTGTCTCGCATACAGTTAACCAGAGCTCTGAAGTCACGCAAACTCAGCGTGTGTTAAATTAAATTGCGCACTGACGAACGTATTTACTTTCAACTGGTAATATGTGTACTACATCCGATATGCGCTGCTCAAGGAGCCGCGATAAACCCCTTAACGCTTGCGTGCAAGTTAGGGCACCACTCGTTTTCTAGCCCTTAGTGTCTTGGTGTTTATCCTTGCTACTTAGCATTACTTAGTAAATCATGTAGCTTTGAAGAAGGTTTGCAGATGATATCTGCTAAGGGGGGCTATGAAATAGATGAGTAATCTAATCATGTTCTGTCACCCTGGTATTGTATTTTTCAATATGAAGTACTTTTCTGCCAAACAAGAATCCTCTTTCTTTAATTTTGAATTATAAAGACAGCACTTAGTATAATCTGAATAGACGTGAATTGTCACAGGACATGTAGGAAATTACTGCAGCCTAATACAAACACATAATAATCAGATTGCAGAATATTGCTTTTTTCTTAAAATATTTCTAGTCACTATAATTTTTTAAGATGATGATTTCTAATTTATTTTGCATCAGACCATGAAACATATATTTTAGGTAATAAAATGGCTACAGATGTGTTTTAGAGAATAATAGATGTATCTTGTGCAATTTGCTGAAATGAAGCTGCCATGGAAAATATAGTGGCACCACATTTTGTAAAGAAGCTCTGCTTTAGTGACTGGATCACACTAGTATTTAGTGACTGTACTAAATACTAGCAGCACCTGATGGTTGGTTAATAGAATCATCCATCAGTCAGTGGGTTGCTGACCACAGCCTCTCTAACACTGATATTTTTAAAGACCATTAAACCTAACCAAGGTCCCCCATTGCAGTTGAACAATAAATTAAACTGTGTTGAGCATTCTGCTTAGTTTAACCTTAAAGGGACAGTCTAGTCAAAAATAAACTTTCATGATTCAGATAGGGCATGTAATTTTAAACAACTTTCCAATTTACTTTTATGATCAATTTTGCTTTGTTCTCTTGGTATTCTTAGTTGAAAGCTAAACCTAGGAAGGCTCATATGTTAATTTCTTAGCCCTTGAAGGCCACCTCTTATCTGAATGCATTTTGACATTTTTTTCACAACTAGAGGGCATTAGCTCAAGTGTGTCATATAGATAACCTTGTGTTCATGCCCGTGGAGTTACCTAAGAGTCAGCACTGGCTAAAATCAAGTCTGTCAAAAGAACTGAAATAAAGGGGCAGTCTGCAGAGACTTAGATACAAGATAATCACAGAGGTAAAAAGTATATTAATATAACTATGTTTGTTATGAAAAACTGGGGAATGGGTAATAAAGGGATTATCCTTCTTTTTAAACAGTAAAATTTCTGGTGTAGACTGTCCCTTTAATGGGATATAAACCCCAACATTTTCTTTTGTGATTTAGACAGAACATACAATTTAAAAAAAGGTTCCAGTTATATTCTATTCTTTGTTGAAGAGATACCTAGGTAGGTGTCTGGAACACTACATGACAGGAAATATTGCTGCCATCTAGTGCTCTTGCAAATGGATAAAATTCTTGCAAAACTGCTGCCATATTATTCTGCAGACATCTGCATGTTCCTAAGTTTATTTTCTCGCCTTTCAACAAAAAACACAAGGGAACAAATGGAATTTGAGAATAGAAGTAAATTAGAAAGTTGGTTAAAATTGCGTGATCTAACTGAATCATGAAAGAAAAAAATGGGGTTTCATGTCCCTTTCATTTTCACTGTTCCAAATCCCCACGCCACAAAATATCCGAACTGCAAACTCCTCAGAGCTAAATTACATGAAAATGGGGAAAAATAAATAATGAAATTATAAATAAAAGTTGTTTTATAATGCATAATTAAATATTTTATATACAAATATCAAACTGTCTCTTTAAGTCAATACACAACTTCTCTACTCAGCTATTAATTAATGACTGACTGGATCCTTTACAAAGCAATTAATCCTAGCTCCAACTTCACTCTTAGGGCTGGATGATAAAAAGCTCATCGACAAGGGGAGAAATCATGCAAATCTTTAGGGGTTTTAATTGAGCATTCTATTGTAATGTAGATGTCTTTCATTTACACACAGAACCCTGCATTGAGATAAACAGCTCTCTAGCTAAAATTTCCCTTTACAAAATTGTTTGAAGGACCTTGCAGCACAGACAAGTCTTATTTTATAAACTCACCAGAGTAGAGAGATTTTTTCTCATCAGGCCCTAAATCCCATTGCAAAAACCTTTACTACTACATTTGACTCCTCCATGTCACCCCCTTCAGTTAATTTCCCTCCTATATAACCCCCTCCCCTATTAAATTCCCTCCCCATTCAAAACCTAAACTCTTAAATCATAATAAAAACAAATAAGCCATTACTGGATAACCCAATCTCCTTCTGCAATTTCCCCTAACCCTGACTTTCACCCCCAGACGATGGTTATAATAGTTTACCTGATCCCTCCCAAATATAATTAACCCTAAACCCAATTTAGCTTTAACACCTATTTAACTCTTCCATGCAAACCCCAATCTGTAACTTTGCTTTCTATGCAATTCTCTCCCCATCACAAACAGCCTCCAACACCTAACCTTCCTAAGTTAAAATTAATAAAATAATAATACTTTCAAAATATTACCACTCATGGAATCTATCATATCTTCATGCTCTTCATTCTCTAAGGGCTCTTTCTTACTTTATAGAATGTTATATGGTCTTGATTGGAACCATATTAACCGATCAGGGTTTTAATGGGTAAGCTAGCTATGAAAACTGAACCCGCCATCTCTTCTGATTAAACTAATTAATCATAGAAAGGAATGGTTCATTTTGACAGCCTATCCATTTACTATCATAATGAAATAAACAGGATTGTTTAAAAAGGTTAAATATGGAGGAAATCTAAGCAACAAGCACCATAATAAAGAAGAATATTTGCTGCAGTGATGAGGAGCCTAAAGACCTAACAGAGTTATGTGTAGGGGTGTATTACTGATGATGATGAGATCATATAGGAGGGAGGTTACTGATGTGGGGGATTTATTGGAGGGGATTAAATTTAGTGACAGATGGTTTGCAATGGGGTTCATATAGTGGGTGTTTGTGTTGTGGTATATGGGTCAACTATTATAGGGTATTGCAGTGGAAGGGAGTCATGCTTAAGAATAAGTGTGATAGGAGGGTTTAGGTCAGCGTGGTTTAGGCTAAAGTGTTTTGGAAGGATCAGGACACAGTTTGTAGGTATGTTTAAAGTATATTTCTGTTGGGGTAACATTAGCAATAGTGGCAAGGTGGCCCTGTTAGATTGAATGACCTTTGATTATGGATTAAAATGATCAAGTGCATTACACATACTATATGCTTGTTTAATTGATGTTTTTTGTGATATAGGTATTTGCAGCAGAAATAGTAAGGTTCTTATGCCACTTTATAGATCATTAGTTAGGCCTCATCTTGAGTATTGTGTGCAGTTCTGGAGGCCATATCTTCAGAAGGATATTAACAAACTTGAATCTGTGCAAAGGAGGGCTACCAAAATGGTACATGGTCTAAAAAATAAAACTTACCAGGATAGGCTCAATGACCTAAATATGTATAGCTTAGAGGAGAGAAGGGAAAGAGGTGATATGATAGCAACTTTCAAGTACATTAAAGGGTTTAGTAAAACTGAGGCTGTGGGTATTTTACATAAAATGGAAAATTCAAGAACAAGGGGTCATGAGCTCAAGCTAAAGGGTAGTAGATTCAGGAGTAATTTGAGGAAGCACTTCTTTACAGAAAGAGTGATTGATTTATGGAATAAACTTCCTCAAGAGGTAGTAGCAACAAACACTGTGGGGGACTTTAAAAATGCATGGGACAAGCATAGGGCTATCCTACGAACTAGATAAGTTTATACTGTTAGGTAAGGTGGGGCAGACTTGCTGGGCCTATGGCTCTTATCTGCCGTCAATATCTATGTTTCTATGTTTCTATGTTTCTATGTTTCTATCTATGTTTCTATGTTTCTATGTTTCTATGTTTCTATGTTTCTATGTTTCTATGTTTCTATGTTTCTCTATATGATTTTTAAGATTTGCTATAAAAATTGAGTTTTATAGAAGTGAGTGCTGGATCTTGGAATTAGATTGACTGATGTATAATATTGAAATATAGATACCAGTGCTATTGTGAGGGGGACCAAGAATTCCATGGTGGATGGCACTAGTTTCTTCCAGGTACCATTATTGTTTACTAACCTACACATAGTGCACTGTCACTAAATAATAGCAGAATGTGTAGGATCTAGGCATCATGGGGTCGATCCGATAAAAATCGTCGCCCGCAAAAGCTGGCGACGCCAATATTTGCGCGGGTTTGGTATCCTATATACGGCGTAACCTAGAAGTTACGCGCGTATATTTCTGCCGTCGCCCGTAGTTTTTTGGGCCATAGGTAGGTATACCAAACCCGCGCAGTTTGGTATCCAATATACAGCGTAAGGACTTACGTGGCAAAAATGGAGAAATCTTACTCCATTTTCACCTCGCCACAAAAAGCAGACGTAAGAAGCCTTACGCTGAGTATTGGAGCCCCGTAACTCTCTAAACTAGCTGCTAAATAAAACCTAACACCTAACGCATGCGCAATGTCTATCTAACTGTCAACCGCAATCTGCTAAATAAAACCTAACACCTAACGCATGCGCAATGTCTATCTACCTGTCAACCGCAATCTGCTAAATAAAACCTAACACCTAACGCATGCGCAATGTCTATCTCCCTGTCAACCGCGATCCCCCGCCACAATCCCTAATAAAGTATTTAACCCCTAAACCGCCGCTCACGGACCCCACCGCCATCTACATAAACTAAGCCCCTACTGTGAGCCCCTAAAACCGCCACCATCTAACTGATCTATCCCCTAATGTGAACCCCTTACACCGCCGCCATCTACCTTATCTATCCCCTAATCTGACCCCTTACACCACCGCCACCTATATAAAAAATATTAACCCCTAATCTAATCCCCCTATACCGCCGCCAGCTATATTAATATTATTAACCCCTAATCTAATCCCCTTAAAATAATTATCTCTATTACCAGCCCTTAAAAGGGCCTTTTGCGGGGCTTTGCCCCAAAGTAAACAGCTCTTTTGCCCTATAACCTGCCCTCCCTACACCGCCGCCACCTATATTAATAGTATTAACCCCTAATGTAAGCCCCTTACACCGCCGCCATCTATATTAAAATTATTAACCCCTAATTTAATCTACCTACCCCGCCGCCAGCTATATTATCTATATTAACCCTAAGTATATTATAGTTAATATAGTTATTACATTATATATATTAACTATATTAACCCTAATTATATTAGGGTTAATATAGTTAATATAGTTACTATAGTATTTATATAAACTATATTAACTCTATCTAACCCTAACACCCCTAACTAAATTCTTATGAAATAAATCTAATTCATATTATAAACTAAAATATTCCTATTTAAATCTAAATACTTACCTATAAAATAAACTCTAAGGCCTAGATTTAGAGTTGGGCGGTAGCCGTCAAAACCAGCATTAGAGGCTCCTAACGCTGGTTTTGGGCTACCGCTGGTATTTAGAGTCAGTCATTAAAGGGTCTAACGCTCACTTTGCAGCCGCGACTTTTCCATACCGCAGATCCCCTTACGTCAATTGCGTATCCTATATTTTCAATGGGATCTTCCTAACGCCGGTATTTAGAGTCTTGGCTGAAGTGAGCGTTAGAAATCTAACGACAAGACTCCAGCCGCAGAAAAAAGTAAGTAGTTAAGAGCTTTATGGGCTAACGCCGGTTTATAAAGCTCTTAACTACTGTGCTCTAAAGTACACTAACACCCATAAACTACCTATGTACCCCTAAACCGAGGTCCCCCCACATCGCCGCCACTCTATTAAAAAAATTTTAACCCCTAATCTGCCGACTGCACGCCGCTGCCACCTACATTATCCCTATGAACCCCTAATCTGCTGCCCCTAACACCGCCGACCCCTATATTATATTTATTAACCCCTAATCTGCCGCCCCCGCTATCGCTGACCCCTGCATATTATTATTAACCCCTAATCTGCCGCTCCGTACACCGCTGCCACCTACATTATAGCTCTGTACGCCTAATCTGCTGCGCCTAACACCGCCGACCCCTATATTATATTTATTAACCCCTAATCTGCCGCCCTCACCGTCACCTCCACCTGCCTACACTTATTAACCCCTAATCTGCCGAGCGGACCGCACCGCTACTATAATAAAGTTATTAACCCCTAATCCGCCTCACTCCCGCCTCAATAACCCTATAATAAATAGTATTAACCCCTAATCTGCCCTCCCTAACATCGCCGACACCTAACTTCAAGTATTAACCCCTAATCTGCCGATCGGAGCTCACCGCTATTCTAATAAATTTTTTAACCCCTAAAGCTAACTCTAACCCTAACCCTAACACCCCCCTAAATTAAATATAATTTAAATCTAACTAAATAAATTAACTCTTATTAAATAAATTATTCCTATTTAAAGCTAAATACTTACCTGTAAAATAAACCCTAATATAGCTACAATATAAATTATAATTATATTGTAGCTATTTTAGGATTAATATTTGTTTTACAGGTAACTTTGTAATTATTTTAACCAGGTACAATAGCTATTAAATAGTTAATAACTATTTAATAGTTACCTAGTTAAAATAATTACAAAATTACCTGTAAAATAAATCCTAACCTAAGTTACAATTAAACCTAACACTACACTATCAATAAATAAATTAAATAAACTACCTACAATTATCTACAATTAAACCTAACACTACACTATCAATAAATAAATTAAATAAAATTCCTACAAATAAATACAATGAAATAAACTAACTAAAGTACAAAAAATAAAAAAGAACTAAGTTACAAAAAATAAAAAAATATTTACAAACATTAGAAAAAAATTACAACAATTTTAAACTAATTACACCTACTCTAAGCCCCCTAATAAAATAACAAAGACCCCCAAAATAAAAAAAATGCCCTACCCTATTCTAAATTACAAAAGTTCAAAGCTCTTTTACCTTACCAGCCCTTAAAAGGGCCCTTTGCGGGGCATGCCCCAAATAATTCAGCTCTTTTGCCTGTAAAAAAAAACATACAATACCCCCCCCCCAAACATTACAACCCACCACCCACATATCCCTAATCTAACCCAAACCCCCCTTAAATAAACCTAACACTAAGCCCCTGAAGATCTTCCTACCTTGTCTTCACCATGCCAGGTATCACCGATCTTTCCAGGCTCCAAAATCTTCATCCAAGCCCAAGCGGGGGCTGGCGATCCAAAATCCGGCGGCTGAAGAGGTCCAGAAGAGGCTCCGAAGTCTTCATCCTATCCGGGAAGAAGAGGTGATCTGGACCAGCAACCATCTTGATCCAAGCGGCATCTTTTATCTTTATTCGATGACGACCGGCTCCATCTTGAAGACCTCCACCGCGGACCCATCTTCTTCTTCTGACGACTTCCCGACGAATGACGGTTCCTTTAAGGGACGTCATCCAAGATGGCATCCCTCGAATTCCGATTGGCTGATAGGATTCTATTAGCCAATCGGAATTAAGGTAGGAAAATTCTGATTGGCTGATGGACTCAGCCAATCAGAATCAAGTTCAATCCGATTGGCTGATCCGATCAGTCAATCAGATTGAGCTTGCATTCTATTGGCTGATCGGAACAGCCAATAGAATGCGAGCTCAATCTGATTGGCTGATTGAATCAGCCAATCGGATTGAACTTGATTCTGATTCTGAACTTGATTCTGGTGTTAAAATTGTTGTAATATTTTTCTTATGTTTGTAAATATATTTTTATTTTTTGTAACTTAGTTCTTTTTTATTTTTTGTACTTGACTTTATTTGTATGAATTGTATTTAATTTATTTATTGATAGTGTAGTGTTAGGTTTAATTGTAGATAATTGTAGGTAGTTTATTTAATTTATTTATTAATAGTGTAGTGTTAGGTTTAATTGTAACTTATGTTAGGATTTATTTTACAGGTAATTTTGTAATTATTTTAACTAGGTAGCTATTAAATAACAAAGTTGCCTGTAAAAATAAATATTAATCCTAAAATAGCTACAATATAATTATAATTTATATTGTAGCTATATTAGGGTTTATTTTACAGGTAAGTATTTAGATTTAAATAGGAATAATTTATTTAATAAGAGTTAATTTATTTCGTTAGATTTAAATTATATTTAACTTAGGGGGGTGTTAGTGTTAGGGTTAGACTTAGCTTTAGGGGTTAATACATTTATTATAGTAGCGGTGAGCTCCGAACGGCAGATTAGGGGTTAATTATTGTAGGTAGCTGGCGGCGACGTTGTGGGGGGCAGATTAGGGGTTAATAAATATAATATAGGGGTCGGCGGTGTTAGGGGCAGCAGATTAGGGGTACATAGGTATAATGTAGGTAGCGGCGGTGTACGGAGCGGCAGATTAGGGGTTAAAAAAAATATGCAGGTGTCAGCGATAGCGGGGGCGGCAGATTAGGGGTTAATAAGTGTAAGGTTAGGGGTGTTTAGACTTGGGGTACATGTTAGGGTGTTAGGTGCAGACATAGGAAGTGTTTCCCCATAGAAAACAATGGGGCTGCGTTAAGAGCTGAACACTGCTTTTTTGCAGGTGTTAGTTTTTTTTTCAGCTCAAACTGCCCCATTGTTTTCTATGGGGATATCGTGCACAAGCACGTTTTTGAAGCTGGCCGCGTCCGTAAGCACCGCTGGTATCTAGAGTTGCAGTGGCGTTAAATTATGCTCTACGCTCCCTTTTTGGAGCCTAACGCACTGAAAACCCAGCCCTTCTGTGTACTCTAAATACCAGCAGTATTTATAAGGTGCGGGAGAAAAAAAGCAAGCGTAGCTAACGCACCCCTTTGGCCGCCAAACTCTAAATCTAGGCGTTAGTGTTTGTTTTTTGTACTTTAGGACTTTGTAATAATATTTAATTGTAGATTTAAATAATTTTAGTAGGGTTAGGTTTTTTAATATGTAATTTATTTAATTTAATTGGTAGTTTAATGTAATTGTAGTATAATAGTTAGGGTAGGATAATTAATAGTTTAAAATTAGTTTCTTTTAATGCTACAGGTAAGTTTTAATTTATATTAAGATAGGGATGTTGTAATTTTAATTTAAAGTTAAGGGGTTGTTAGGTTTAGGGGTTAATAGCTTCATTTAGTTTTTGGCGATGTGGGGGGCTGACAGTTTAGGGGTTAATAGGTTTAGTTGGTGGTGGTGATGTGGGAGGTCAGAGGTTTAGGGGATAGGGGTTAAACATTTTAGTATAGTGGCGGCGTTTAGTGAAATGGTATAAATAAAGTTGGGAAAAACACGACTAGCAGCGTCATCGATGACTGTTAGTTAACAACAGTCCGATGCTCATCGCCCCATACTTGGTGCGCGTGTTTTTGACGGCTTTATTTATTATAAATATGGAGATCATATTCAGATCCACGGCCCCGATGTTTGGCGATGTTAGGCGAGCGTATTGATGCCGGCGAATGCAACACAGTTGACGGTTTGATAGATATCCCCCTGGTGGGGTCCTGATCTCACTTTTCTCAGATCCTCTTAGCTGTACAGGTTATATCACATACTCAACGTATATGAATGTGTAAAAGAACCTATGTCCACTGCAAACGGCCTACACAATAGTGATAAATAGAGATTTAAAGGGACATGATACCCAAATGTTAAAGCACTTGAAAGTGATGCAGCATAGCTGTAAAAATCTGAGTAGAAAATATCACCTAAATCTATTGTAATCTATTGTAAAGGGATTTTCAGTAGCCAATCAAGATGCTAGTCAAACAAATACCTGTATGTGCATATCCATATTTAAAAACATTAAATGTTAACATTCTTAACTGCATGCAGTTTAGCCACAGGATCAATCTAATAACACTTATGCAATACACTGACCTTGCAGTTGTACATTTTCTCTGGACAACGCTCTAACAAACATTATGTCAATACTTGGTAGGCATTACCAGACCTCCCTGACATTTTAGCATTGCTAGCTACCCCCTATACAGCCCTGCAAGGTCACTATATTGCATAACTGTGATTAGATTGATCCTGTGGCTAAACTGCATGCATTTTAACGTTATATAATGTTTTTAAATATGGATATGCACATATGCGTTTGACTGTATGCACAGATGTTTATGTCACAGGTTGTTGATATTTGGCAAACTGCTGCATTGTAGCTTCTGTGTAGTTAAGTCATGGTTGTTTATATGTTGCCATGGCAATGTATATTTGGAGTCATTTTTAAATTTGGGGACGGGATTTACTGCTTATTTAAGGCACACTGTTTGTTTCTACACACATGGTCTGAGGAAGGGACTGCTGACCTTGAAATGTCACCACCATGCAATAAATTTGCTATTGTTTGCTTTGCACAAATTCAGTGAGTGTAGTCCTTTTGTTCTTTATATATATATATATATATATATTAATGGCCAAAAATATTGGCACCCCTGTATTTCTGTCAGATAATTTACCACTTCGCCCAGAAAATTGTTGCAATTACAAATGTTTAGGCATTCTCATGTTTATTTATTTTGTTTGTATTGGTATGACACAAAAAAGTGGAGAAAAAAAGCCAAACCTGACACATGGCTCCAGGTCACTGTCTTGCTTCTTTTTTTTACCCTCATAGCAGTTTTGTTCCTGTACTTCACGCTTTCATTGCTCCTTTCGGTTACGCTTTAAGGGGACATTTCTTTGGTTTATATATATGTATATATGTACAAAAATATGCATGCATACAAATATATATTAGGTTTTTAGGCTTTCCCAGTCCATCACCTTGTTATATACAGGTGGCCCTCGGTTTACAACGGTTCAATTTGCACCTTTTCAGGATAACAACCTTTTTTCAGTCATGTGACTGCTATTGAAAAGCATTGAGAAGCAGTGCATTGATTAAAATAGCCAGTAGGTGGAGCTGTCCGCTTGTGTTGCTGCAAAGATATGCAAGCCAAGCAAGCTGAAATTAATCAGTTTAACCAGACCTGAGCTATCAAGCAGCTTGCAAAGGAACAAGATCTTCCTGTCTATAAATCACTCCAGATTGGAATGCATAGAAAGAACTGTTTGCAGAAAAATGCAATTAAAGTCTGTGTTGTGTGATTAATTTATTAGGTTTATAATGCTGTTTAGCAAATGTTTTTGTTCATTTAACTTAGTTTAATTATATATTCTGTGTTGTGTGATTATTTTATTAGGTTTATAATGCTGTTTAGCATTTAAAGTCTTCATTTCAAAGCTTTAAAAATAATGTATTAGGTGTTACTTATGCCAATTTTGAGAGGGGCCTGGAACCTAACTCCCTCACTTTCCATTGACTTACATTATAAACTGGGTTTCAATTTACAACGGTTTCGATTTACAACCATTCCTTCTGGAACCTAACCCCGGCGTAAACTGAGGGCTACCTGTACTAAATACAATTGAACCCTTGTATCTTTTTTTATTTTAATATTTATATGATTTGATTTTATTGGATAGTGTATAAATGTGTGTTCTGTGGCACGTTTATTTTTATGCTTACACTTAAGGTCTTAACGGTATTTTTGCTCGCGCACAATCTATAACTTTCAACCTGTAATATGAGCAATATTTATTGCGCTCTATCCATTAAAAGTATTGTTTGTGAGCAAGTGATTTTGGGCATGCTAACCAGGCGTTAATATCAAGTTGAGCACTAGTTATACCAGGGTCAAGCAATACTGCTTATCTCTGGCACTCTATCATTAGTGCTCCACTTGTAATCTGGCCCTTAAAGGGGCCAGATTACTGGGGAATGGTAAATAAAGGGATAGTAAACACCAAAAATGTTATTGTTTAAAAAGATAGATATCTTTTTAAACAATAACATTTTTGGTGTTTACTAGCCCTTTATTTGCCATTCCCCAGTTTTGCATAACCAATAATGTTATAGAAATATACTTTTTACCTCTGTAATTACCTTGTATCTAAGTTTCTGCTGACGGCCCTCTTATTTCAGATCTTTTGACAGACTTGCAACACAAGCAATTAGTGCTGACTCTTAAATAACTTCACGTGCATGAGCACATGAACTAACGCCCTCTAGCTGTCAAAAGCTGTCAAATGCATTTATATAAGAGGCAGTCTTCAAGAGTTTAGAAATTAGCATATGAGCCAACCTAAGTTTAGCGTTTAACTAAAAATAACAAGAGAACAAAGCACATTTGCTGATAAAAGTAAATTAGAAGGTTGTTTGAAATTACATGCTCTATCTAAATCATGAAAGTTTAATTTGGACTTTACTATCCCTTTAATGAGCTGTGGAACTGTGATGGAGAATATCTTATTCTGATTTGGTACAACTTATTTATTGAGGAGTTGCGGTTTTATGAGTTGTTCAATGACATTTTATCTGTTGCAGTTTGGTTAATTAAGTTTGTGTGTTTATTGGAGATTCTCCAAGAAGGGAATGAAGCCAGTTAAATAAATCATTATAAGTAATACCATGAAGCACATGCAAACTTTTATGTTTGATCAACCTATTAAACTTTATAAATAAAAATCTCTTACAATCTTAATTGAACATTGATGATATTGTCTTAACTATTTTGTCAGATGTAGTTAAGTTTAATTGTTCAATTTGGAGTCTAATGTAAAAAAAAGTAAAATACTTTTTTTTGTTAGATATAAAAAAGTTTAGTTTTGGGAAAACAGACATTTCCATGCTAAATAAACCAACTTTGGCCTAGATTACAAAATAATCGCAAAAATATTATTGCTATTGTGCGTTAACATTGCTCAAGCGCAAACAAGATTGCTTCTATTTTAGCACTCTTATTAAAAGTCCTAGGTTATTTTTTAGGTGATTAACCTTGTTTCTCTAGAGGTTTTGGAACTATGTTTCCCATCATGCTCATACACTTGAAGCTGGCTGAGCATCATGGGAAATGCAGTTTCAAAACCTCTGGAGAGTCAAGGTTGATGACCCCTGGTCTAGGACACACTAACATCTGCTTATTGGATTGCTAAATGCTGCACATAATAGACTTCTATAGGAGTACTTCATATCCGATATCAAGTGCTAAGTTGATGGTGTATAAATAGTGGAGTCCTTCATGTAGTTCTGTGCTATAGTATTATTAGTAGTTCTGTGCTATACTACATTTTACAGCAGTATTTGGGATTCAGCTTGAGTTTAACACTTAACACTTGTAATATGAGTTTAATGAGTTGTTTTAAATGTGGTCTATAGGAATCATAAACACTTTCGCTCTATGTGGCCGATTTATTAAAGTCTGGCGGACATGATATGCTGTAGCGTACCATGTCCGCCAGACATCGCTGAATGCCGACAGCATACACTGTCGGCATTTAACTTTGCACAAGCAGTTCTAGTGAACTGCTTGTGCAATGCCGCCCCCTGCAAATTTGCGGCCAATCGGCCACTAATAGGGGGTGTCAATCAACCCGATCATATAGAATCAGGCAGATTGATGTCCGCAGCTTCAGAGGGCCAGTTAAGGAGCAGCGGCCTTAAGACCTCTGCTTCATAACTGCTGTTTCCGGCGAGCCTGAAGGCTCGCGTGGAAACAGGGGCATCAGGGGCCATTTGGCCCTTGATAAATCGGCCTCTATGTGTTAGTAGTTTGGGATCACAAAATGTACATATGGAATGGAGATCACTGTTGTAACAATATATAAGTGTAACAGTGATCAACTTGCAAGAAAAGTTCTTTTGTTTCTGGACTGGCACAAAGGGGCCTCTCTATTTTATAACACCTAAACGCCCAAAAGGGCACCTATTTCATATCTGGGTACCTGTTGTGACAATTTATTAAGGTGATCACAGTAACAACAGTGGTCAACTGGCCTTTTTCAATACTATTTACTAAATTCTTAAGGAAACAGTCTAGACCCAATACTTATTCTTTATTACTTATTGTTACATATAAGACATGCATCTTTCAATGGGTTTCACATCTATAAGGTTGTAAGAAGTAACTTAACTTAAATAATCATCATTTGCTAGCAGCCGAAAAAAATGTCCACCAAGCTCCGCCCACTCTATAATTTAGAAAGGAAAAGGTGGCACACAGTATGCAGGCTATACCTTTATTAGGAAGAGCAGGTGCCCCGAAACGTTGCTCTTCCTAATAAAGGTATAGCCTGCATACCGTGTGCCACCGTTTTCCTTTCTACATTGTACCCTGAGGCCTAAGAAGAGTGATCTCCTAGTTGTTGCACCGGACATTTATGATTGATATTTGAAAATCAATTGGCTGTGCTTGTGCAGATCCCATTATCTTCATATACTTTTCTATAATTAACATCGCCTAAAGTAAATGAATCCCCAGTATCTGTGACATCAGATCAAATGAATGGTTTAAACCTTTGTTAGCATAAGTATGCTAATTAACTACAAAACAGAGAATGCAATTAATTCTCATTTTCTACTATATTTATTTAGTTTGCATTGAATTGCATTTGTGTGAGCATATTAATATATTGATATATCGGGCTATCCCCATAAAGTAACTATGATAAATGTATATGTCCCTGGTGTAGCGGATGATATTATACTGTGCATATATATTTTATGTGAGGTTTACATTTTTGCATTTTTACACAGGTTTACAGTTATACAAAATATATTCTAAAAAATTCACTCAGCAATAATATAAAACAATGCATCAGCTGCAAAAAGGTAAAGCCCCTGCTTTATATCATGCACCCTAACTTGAAGCACATTGTATAATATAGACAATATTACTGATCTGTGAGTCTGCACCGCTTCTGTCACAGGCTGTGAGATTACCTGAGCTCCAAGATGGCAGCCCCCAGTACAATTTTGTTTTTAAAATATGAATAGTTTAAATAGCATTGTTCTTCACTTAGAAGAAAATGTTATTTATTTTTTATTTATTTTTATGTAGAGAAGGAAACACAATACAAAGAAGGTCATGAACATAATAGAAGTACAAACATAAAGCAAGGCAAAGACTAGTTTCATATGGAACAAATTCATTATCCATCAAGGTTACACATAACAATAAAAAAAAAATAGCCTTCTCATATTTTATACTGTAAATATAGAATATTGTATCCACTTCACTGGCCATTCATGAACTAGAAAAGGGTTATAAAATCTAAAAGCGCCAATTCAGGCAAAAATACCCAAAAAAGAGAGCAAGTATATAAGAAGAATATTAAAGTTTATTTTTTAAGAAGAATATTAAAGTTTATTTTTCAACAAATGTTTAATTAAAAGATTCTAAAAGTATCAATATAAATATGTTCTGAGCAGCAATTATATTTGCTCAGTATGAGTATTAAAAATATAAAAGAGTTTCTAATTTCATATCTTATACAAAAGTTCAAAGATCTAAAATGTTTATGATTGGCCAATCTCTAGTGCTCAATGTAAGTAATTAATAAAAGCGCCTATATAAAACAACTTATCCACATAGTGTTAGTAACAGCTAAAATACTATATATCTGTGTAAGTCTAACAGCTTTATCACAGTATGTTAGTTTCCGCTTATATTGCTATATAAATGTTAGCTTAGCGCACAATATAATTGATACAATAGTGTCTCCTATTGAATGGGGACTAATTTTCACAAAAGTTCAAATGGTGGTGAAAGTGTCCGTTATTTGTTCAGATAAGCTCAGTACTTTTGGATGGTGATCTTACAAATACATTTGGTGCTACAGGTACCTGTCTGAAGATCCTTTCACTTTGTTGTTTCAAAATTGACTCAGATGATTTTAAGAAAGCTTCTGCTAAATTAATGACTTTGATAAAAGAATATAGGGAAGAACTACTGATAACCTTAGGTAATGAGATTAATGATCTAGAGTTAAAACTATCTGACTATAAAGGATTGGAGGAATGCGGATCTCCTACTGCACACTAAGGAACAGAAGAGAGGATCAGCTGTAGAGCCGGCATCCCACTGCTCAAACGTGACACTCCCCCACCAGCAAACCAATCAGCGCCCTAACCGGAGAAGGCGCGAAGTCTGGGGAATACAGGAGTTTTGAAGCTGGGAAACTTGTGAGGCTCCAAAATCAGCTGTAACAGAAACATCGGTCTTTTCACTCTGAGGTATTTATTTCCACATGGAGGCATCGGTCCTCACACGAAGACAGCAACTTTCACATAGAGGTATAAACATTGAAACACCAAAGTGAAAGGATCTTCAGACAGGTACCTGTAGCACCAAATGTATTTGTAAGATCACTACCATCCAAAAGTACTGAGCTTATCTGAACAAATAACGGACACTTTCACCACCATTTGAACTTTTGTGAAAATTAGTCCCCTTTCAATAGGAGACACTTGTATCAATTATATTGTGTGCTAAGCTAACATTTATATAGCAATATAAGCGGAAACTAACATACTGTGATAAAGCTGTTAGACTTACACAGATATATAGTATTTTAGCTGTTACTAACACTATGTGGATAAGTTGTTTTATATAGGCGCTTTTATTAATTACTTACATTGAGCACTAGAGATTGGACAAACATAAACATTTTAGATCTTTGAACTTTTGTATAAGATGTGAAATTAGGAACTCTTTTATATTTTTAATACTCATACTGAGCAAATATAATTGCTGCTCAGAACATATTTATATTGATACTTTTAGAATCTTTTAATTAAACATTTGTTGAAAAATAAACTTTAATATTCTTCTTAAAAAATAAACTTTAATATTCTTCTTATATACTTGCTCTCTTTTTTGGGTATTTTTGCCTGAATTGGCGCTTTTAGATTTTATAACCCTTTTCTGTATGTCTTTTGTCTTGGGGATTTAGGAGAAATGTCCCTAAAATCTTTAAGCTAAAAAACCCTCATATTTTGCGCAGTCTGTATAACCCTTTTGTGACACTCATGAACTAGACCATATGGAAAATTGAACTGGTACTAAATGTAGTTACAAAAGTAAAGGGCAACTCTTGGGCCATATGACAGAGTAAGATGAAAGCATAATAAAAAAATGTTTTGTTTTTTAAGACGATGCCCATTTATCTGGAAAATCTGTTCTGCAATAAGATAGCAGGAGATATAAGTGACAAGGATGGATTAACAACTCCCAAAATGATTTGTCTATGCTAGTTATCCCGTATGTAGGTTATAATAAGACACCTTTATAAAATAGTATTTAACTATTTGTACCAGAGTGACTAAGGTAGACTATAGTTAGCCTCCAGGAGCCATTCCTCCCTTCTCAGATAACTCCAAAACAACTTAGAGGCATGAATATGTCTTATGAGACTCTAAGAACATAAAATACAATGAATCAAATGATCTTTGAGACATGTCTCTATCAGTCATTTCTGTAAAAAAAACATGCAGTATATCTCCATTGGCCCCTAGATTATGTAGAATTCGGCACTTTGGGCCAGTTTACAAGTGGAGCAGTATTTAATGCTCGCCCTCGCTAACTCCGTACTAAAAATTGAAAGTAAAGAGTTTAGACTCGCGTGCTAACCCGAAGCGCGCAAAAAGCCAAAGTTGCAAATACAGATATATATAGGAATATCTACCGTATTTAAGAAAATTTTGCTATGTGCAGAACATTGGAATTTTAAATATTTACAGTAAATACACACTATAACACTTTATTAAAAATGTTTTCATCTACTTAACTGCAAAGGGCTCCAATACACTTTTATATATATATATATATATATATATATATATATATATATATATATATATATACATACACACAGTATATATATATACACAGTATATAAATATCTTTATATGTATTTATGTGTTTAGATGTGTATATATGTCTGTAAATACATATATATATATATGTAGGATAAGCGCTGTTCCTCTCTCTTTCTTTTAATAATATATATATATATATATATATATATATATATATATATATATAACATAGTAACATAGTAGATGAGGTTGAAAAAACACCGAAGTCCATCGACTTCAACCTATACAAATCTAAAATACTTACAAAAAGCTCCAGTTAAATTTAAATAATCCCACTAAAAGGTGACCCATTTAATACTAGCAATCATATCCATGAATTTTGTTTCTAGACAAAAATGTATCCAAAATGTTTTAAATGTATCTAGGGTATTGGAATTCACTACCTCCATTGGTAATGAGTTCCACAATTATATTGCTCTTATAGTGAAAAAACGTTTCCATTGCAGGAGATTAAGGGGCTGAATTATCAAGCTCCGAATAGAGCTTGATGCCCCTGTTTCCGTGCGAGCCTTCAGGCTTGCCGGAAACAGCAGTTATGAAGCAGCGGTCTTAAGACAGCTGCTCCATAACTGGTCTGTTGCCTCTGAGGTTGCGGTCTGCAATACGCCCGATCGCATATGATCGGGTTGATTGACACCCCCTGCTAGCGGCCGATTGCCCGCAAATCTGCAGGGGGCGGTATTGCACAAGCAGTTCTGGTGAATTGCTTGTGCAATGTTAAATGCCGACAGCGTATACTGTTGGCATTCAGCAATGTCTGTCGGACATGATACACTACAGCGTATTATGTCGGACAAACATTGATAAATTGGCCCCTAAATCTCCTTTCCTCCAACGTTAAATTGTGACCTCTTGTAACAAACAATTTTCGTGGAATAAAGAGAGCTTCTGCCATCTCTGTATATGGGCCTTGAATATATTTATATAAAGTAATCATGTCACCTGTCAAGTGCCTTTTTTACCTAAAGAAAACAGACCCAGTTTGGCTAGCCTCTCCTCATATCTTAAATTCTCCATTCCCCTTATTAGCTTTGTGGCCCTTCTCTGAACTTTTTCTAGTTCTGCAATATCTTATTTTGCGAACAATCCCCAGAACTGCATGCCATACTCAAGGTGAGGTCTTACCAGGGATTTATATAGGGACAGAATTATGCTTTCCTCCCTTGAATCAATGCCTCTTTTAATACATGCTAGTATCTTATTAGCCTTTGTAGCCGCTGCCCTGCATTGTGCACCCATCTTTAGCTTGTTATCTATTACTACTCCCAAATCCCTTTCCTCCTCTGTTTGGCTAAGTCTTGTCCCATTTAAATAATATGTTGCCATATATAGATATAAATAAATAAACACATATGTACACACACACACACACATATATATATATATATATTCATATACATATTTAGACATGTATATTATTTTTTATTATTATTATACTTTATTTATTAAGCACCAACATATTCCGCAGCGCTGTCCATGGATACAATTCATTTAAATAAAACAATACAAGACTTGTAAGATACAGGACAAAATTTACAAACACATACAGGAGGGATTGAGGGCCTATTCCTGTGGGAACTTACAATGTAGAAGGGTAGGAGGTTGAGAAACAGGAGGTGAGGACTGCAAGATTGTATATGTATGAATCCCTTTGCCTGCCTTTTTTTTTCTAACACCTGAAACCTCATATTTATGAACCCTTATAACTTTTTAGTGCAATATTTTTTTTAAATAATTTTTATTAGATAGTGTTATTATGAGTGTAACTGTACTATTCAATGTATTTTTGATGAGTTTTGTGACACTTTTTTGTTTCATAAAACAGTTAACCAGACCTCTGAGGACGCATTATCCCGACGCGCGTTAACTTCAATTAAACTCAAGCAATCTCGTTTACTTTCAACTTGTTATATGAGCGCTACATCTGTTGCGTGCAAACAGCCACGATAAACCCCTTTCCTCTTGTGCGTAACTGTTAGCGTGCCACTCGTAATCTGACTCTTAAACAGCTTTGTATAGCATTCAAGGAGTTAACAATTAACAACATAGAAATACAGTAAAGAGGGGAGTCATAAGCAAAATTCCATTGGTGGTAATGTTGTGAAAAACCTATAATTATATCTTATAAGACTCTAATATAAACTACTAGCTATGTAACTGGAAAATCTTTACTGAGCTCCCCCTTAGCATACAGACAGCAATCGAGAAGTCATCAGAGAGGTCTATGTCACCAAGAAGCTGCTGCACTAGACAATTATTTTCTCCCTATTGAGATCTTAAACCAAAATCGTACACATTTTAACAATTGCAATAAAACTTACAATAATAATGTGATAGCAAGGAAACATATATATGCATAGTAACCAAGATACCTTCTCCTTACGTAGAAAAAAAAGCATAATCATCCTATCAGCCCATCCTCTCTTCTGCAATAATTCTGCATTAATAAATTTAGAGCTGACCACAACTGGGAACATATTCATATTGCCACATGTTCTAATGGGACACCTAGTGTAACAAGGAATATAACGATTTTCCTGAAATGTGCAATAATAACAAAAAAGTGCAATCATTAAATGGTCATAAGAAATGTTAAGAGTCTGATGTTTTATGAATTCTGTTATAAATAGTAATATACCATGGTTAAGTTAGGACAATGGAGTCAGATTTGTCAGAGTGTACAAATGAGAGTTATAATGATCAGGCGGAAACAAGAATAATTAATGGGTTGGGACATCAATCAAACCAGCAGGTCATCATATGTGAGCCTGCTGTAGTGGGCTCATATATAAGCTCCAGTACTCCATCTGTGAAATTTCTCTCAAAGACAATCTCATCTTTCCCTCCTCCTATTGCTTTTATAGTCCCAAGGTAGAACTCCGCTGTAAAATATAGCTATTTAGGTCCCCAAATAAGGTTCCTGGGGAGCACTGTAGGTCCAGTCAAAAATGGTCTGTAGGTCTGTCCATTAAGGAAAGCTCTTAGAGGACTTCCAAAGGGAACTGTAAAGCAGTGATTTGCAACCTTTTTTTTGCTGTGGCACACTTTTTTAAATTAAAAAATCCTGTGGCACACCACCATCCCAAAATTTTACAAAAGCACACATTGTAGCCTAATACAGGATATATATATATATACAGTATATATACATATATATATATATATATATATATATATATATATACATACACATATATATATATATATACATACATACATATATACATACATATATATATATATATATATATATATATACACACATACACACACTGTACTGTGCTGTCATGCCATGCCTCCTACAAACTATACATGACATATTGACATTCATTCACAAACAATCATAATGATTGTCTGTGAATGAATGTCAATGTCATGGTTGTAAATGATGCCTGATGAGCCTGTCACATACCTCCCAATATTTCCAAATTTGAAAGAGGGACACCCCTGCACTGTTGTCAGTCTGCCGTGGCACACCTGAGGATCTCTCACGGCACACTAGTGTGCCACGGCACACTGGTTGAAAAACACTGCTGTAAAGAAACCACAATTTTTTGCTCAGAGTCATCCTTGTGTAACCTCCTCCGCAGTCCCATTGCTCATCTCAATAAATGTCATGTATAAAATTGGAATGGGTTAATTACACTTGAGCGCCACTTAGTGGTATACATGTATATAAGTCACTTGATTGTTTGTAGCAGGTATGGCATGAATAAGGGAGATTGATCCCGAAACGTTGCCTTCCTTTTTACTTCCACAATAAATTGTAATTATATTTGCTGTCACCTGCCTGCTCTTCTTTTGATGATAGGAGTATGAGCCTCTTCAGCAGCCTCTGATCTTCTCGACTCTGGTTACAAAACTGGAGGGTCAGCAGGGCATCTTGCCAACGTCGGCATAGAGTAGATATGTGCATAGTTTTCACACAGCTCCTCTTCAAATTGCTTAATAAATTGTGGGACCAAATCTTCCATAGCTTGAAGAATCAATGTTGTCTCCATTGCCATAGTGCTCTGGAAACTGCAATCTGAACAGAACAGAAATACAGCAAATAAGCTGCTCTTATATCGACTACTTGTTACCGGGGGGAAGTGATGAGAGCCTCTCTGTGTGAGGGTTGCCATAGGCCTCAAAACTCTAGATCATTAACTGGTGTAGAAATCAGCACAACTTAATGTCTAAAGATTCAGCACAATCTATAAAGTGCAAAAATGTTAAAAAAGAAACTAGATAGCTTCACAAATTGCTAATAAGTGGCAGATTATTGGTCTTCCACACACAGCAACCAATATTACTACCACTCAAGGTGCTGCCCAGAGACATGCCCCCTGACAATGTATCCATATATATATATATATATATATATATATATATATATATATATATATATATATAGTGGTGTATGGGGTGTCCAGACAGAGGTAGCACCTCTGGTTGGGGGGCAGTCATACTCTTATAGAGGTATCTCAAACATCTTTGGTCCCCATCTGGCATTCAGCTCTCACCCATGGCTCCAAGCAGCTGTAGCATGCGCAGCAGCCACACCACGGACAATGGCTTAGACTGGCCGGCTAAACCAGGTTGAGGTTAGTTGACAGGTCTGAAACCTACAGTGAGTTAGGGTTTTGTCTACCCTACATGTGAAGACTGGATTCGGTGTACTGCACGGAAGAAGTATATAGCTGTGCTCAATAGGCAGGAAGGTATTTCTCAGCAAAGTGTTGTGGAACACTCAGAGCATGATGAGACACTTAAGACATCATGGTCATCCACTGCACTTGTTTCCATCTCCTAGCCATCTCAACCTCATCCTGCTGCTGGATCCAGATGGTCACGAGCGAGAGAGTGAGGTTGACGAATGCGCAACTCTTTCTCACTTTAATCAAAGTTACCTGAACAATTCACTTTTTGTCATCTGTCTCTTATGACATTACTCTAAGTCCTGTGTCAAAGGCGATTAATGAAGTGGCAAGTGTGGGTGCACTGACAGCCGTAGCTGCAAACCTGCACACAGGCGGCTCAGGCCATAGGGTCACTCCTCACTGACACAGAGCAGCAGTGAAGTTTGGCAGCCCCCTTAGCGACTGAGCAGCCCTTTTGAGGAATGCACTGCTCACCTCCAGGGTCTGAGGAAGGGATTAGAAAATGTGCCCTTAAAATTGCCTGCTCTAGTTTTTCCCTAGCAAGCTTACAGCGGCTGGAGGGGACCCAACTGTAGCGGTCGAAACTCAAAGAAGAAATTGAGGATTGCTTCTCTCATATTAGGTGCATGGAATTTGTGCACACTGTTGGACAAAGATGACACAGACAGACCTCAGAGGAGAACTCTTATTGGGTAGGAACTCGCCAGGTATAATATCGATATTGCAGCCCTGAGTGAGACCCGGCTAGCTGGGGAAGGTAAACTTTGTGAAAGAGGTTCTGGTTACACTTTCTTTTGAAGTGGCCGAGAATGTAGTGAGCATTGTGAGGCAGGTGTTGGTTTTGCAGTGAAGAAAGTTCCCCCTTCCACCTGGAAAGAAGCACATTACCATCAGTAGTGCCTATGCTCCAACCATGACCAACTCAGGTGAAATAAAGGTAAAGTTCTATGAGGAACTTTACTCAGTCATTGCCAATATTCCAAAGGCAGATAAGCTTATCATTCTTGGAGACTTTAACGCAAGAGTTGACACTGACCACATTGCCTAAGATTAGAGTCCTTGGAAAGCATTGAATGGGCTAATGCAACAGCAATGTTCTTCTTTTGCTTCAGACCTGCTCAGAGCATGAGCTACTCATCACAAACACAATCTTCCGCCTTCCTACCCATAACCGACCATCAGGGATGCACACCCGCTCAAAACATTGGCATCTGATTGACTGTGTCATCATCAGAAAGAGGAAAAACAACAAAGATAGCAGCAGCAAGAATAATCACAAAGTTTTTTTGGCAAAAAAAGCCCACAATATTTCTGGGATCACTCCTTAATCATGTGGATACAGAGTAACACTGAATATCTACCTTTTATACACAGGTGAAAATAACACATAATTTTCAAATACAGGTCCTGTTCATACCACCCTCTAGTGGTGGTTACACAAAATAACACCCCTTTTCACTAAAAGATTTTAGAAGAACAGAGTGTCATAACTCAAGAATAACATAAACATATGTACAATGGAAACAGCCTACAAAAATCATCACTAAACCTCTCATAGGAAAATGGACCAATCCAAGTCACTATTCATACCTTTTGGGTGTAAGGTCCCTAATTTAAATATCCAGAAAGCTTTTCTCATTTTAAATAATGCTTCCCTGTTACCACCCCTCCTAGGTCTATGGACCTGTTCAATAATTTGAAATCTAAGTTGCGAAATTTGATGATTTGCCTGAATAAAATGGTGATCTACAGGGCATCCAGATCTGTCCTCCTAATGCTAGATTTGTGCTCATTCATCCTCTCCCGTGCCTTACGCGTCGTCTCACCCACATAAAGCAAACCACATGGGCATTTGATTAAATAAATAACATATTCGCTATTACAATTGTAATATCTCTTTATGTCAAATCTTTTGCCTGTATGTGGGTGAAAGAAGGCAGCACCTTTAATAATGTTTCCACAACCAAACATGGGAAACATCCTTTACTGGTGCTCGTAATGTACCGAATGCCACTTGTTTTAGCTGTGCCAACATAATTTTTAATCAGTTTATCCCTTAAGGATGGAGCACGTCTAAAGGCCTGCATAAAATTATCCATAAAAGCAGTGACATTGGGGTTACACTAATACACAATATCCCAGTGCTTTCTCAAAATACTCAGCACCTTTTTGCTTTGTCTATTATACTCTGTGGCAAAAGTTATTTTTTCTTCTTTTGTCCCCCCACTTTTCACAGACTTGGTAACTGAGTGATGGACTCCTCTGACTTTGTATCATCAGAAAGAGGGACAGGCAGGATGTCCGGGTGACCAAGGCTATGTGCGGTGCCAACTGACCACTGCCTCATTATTACTAAGCTCAATATTCCTATTCAACCCAAAAGATAGCCACAAGGAAAGAAGGCTTCTAGGCGGCTGAACACTAATAAGCTGAAGATTGTAAGTGTTAAATAGTCTTTTGAGGTATCCTGGAAGAACGTCTGGAATCCACCCCTCTTGGGAATAAAAATGTTGAAGCCGACTGGACTACACTCAGAGAACTGGTCTATAATACAACCATAGAAATACTGGGGCCTTTAACCAGAAAGCATAAAGACTGGTTTGATGAAAACTGCGATGCGATCAAGCAGCTATTGGAAGAGAAGCATCGCCTCCACCAAGCTTATCTTAGCAACCCACAGTCCATATCAAAGAAAGATGCATTCAGCAACATTCGGAGGTCAATACAGCAGAAACTACGTCGGGGCAAGACACCGCCTGTGTGCAGGTTTGCAGCTACGGCAGCTCAGCAGAAAAGCTGATGATATTCAAGAGTATGCTGATAAGCATGACATGGAGAATTTCTATGATGCCCTAAAAGAAGTGTACAGACCTATATCATCTGGATCATCCCCCTCCTCAGTGCACATGGGTACACATTTATCACTGACAAGGACAATATTCTTGAAAGCTGAGCTGAACATTTCGACAGCGTTTTGAATAGTCCTTCGTTCATCAATGTTAAAGCCATTAATCATCTTCCACCAAGCACTGGATGATCCTCCTACTTAGTTAGAGACTCAGAAAGTGATCCATCTCCTCTCCAGTGTAAAAGCTCCTGGCTCTGATCTAATTCCAGCTGTGGTCTACAAGGAAGGCGGCACTGTTCTAACTTAAAGGCTCCATCGGCTGTTCCTACTTATGTGGTAACAGGTGACATTTCCCCAGGAGTTCAAAAATGCCTCCACTGTACACCTGTACAAGAGGAAAGGTAACCGGCAGGCCTGTGATAACTATAGAGGTATATCCCTACTCTCTATCGCAGGCAAAATATTTGCCAGGATCCTGTTGAACCACCTAGCAGCGCACCTTAACTAGGGAGTTCTGCCAGAAAACTAGTGTGGATTCCGGAAAGAGCTGGGATCATTGACATGGTGTTTGTTGTGAAACAATTACAAGAGAAGTGTCAGGAGCAAAACCCTGACCTGTTCTCCACCTGTGTTGACCTAACTAAGGCTTTAGATACAGTTTGTAGAGAGGGCCTGTGGAAGATCATGGCCAAGTATAGCTGCCCAAGGAGTTCATCTTCATGGTCAAACAACTCCATGAAGGCATGAAGGCACGGGTCCAAGATAACAGTGAGTTATCTGAGCCGTTCTCTGTTATAAATAGTGTGAAGCAGGGCTGTGTGCTGGCATCTAAACTCTTCAGCATCATGTTTTCTGATATGCTGACCGTCGCGTTCGGAGACGGAGACGTTGGAATTGGCATCAGGTACTGCATTGACGGTCAACTGTTCAATCTAAGGAGGCTTTATGCAAAAAACAAGGTAATGACAGATATCATCAGAGACTTCCTGTTTGCTGACCACTGTGCCCTAAATGCTGGCTCATAAATTGACATACAACGCAGCGTAGACAAATTTTTAAATGCCTGCACAAACTTTGGTCTAACCATTAATACAAAGAAGAGTGAAGTTCTGTATCAGCCACCCTTTGGGAGGCCCTTTGTTGAGCTTAACATCGCCATTGATGGCCAGAGACTAAATGTAGTGAAAAAATTCACATACCTTGGTAGCATTTTGTCCCAAAATGTGACCATAGATAATGAGGTAAATATCAGGATCACTAGAGCCAGTGCAGCCTTTGACAGATTACATGCCTATGTCTGGAACAGAAGAGGCATCACCACCCAGACAAAGCTGAGGGCTATTGTTCTCCCTATACTACTTTATGGCAGGACAAGATTCCGGACACTGAGGTACTTGCCCAAGCAAACCTACCGAGCATATTTACCATCTTAATGCAGTCACAGTTAAGCTGGATAGGGCATGTAGGCCGTATGTCAGACCATAAACTTCTAAAGAGAATCTTCTATGGCGAGCTGCAGCAAAGTCAGTAAACCCTGGGGGATCAAAAGAAGCACTTTAAAGACACTCTTAAAGCCGCCCTCAAAGCATTTTACATCAATGTTGTTTCCTGGGAACAGAGCGCAATGAACTGGACAACATGTCGCTCCCTCGTGTCTAAAGGTGCTGAATCATATGAGGCCAAAAGGATGGCTGCAGCAGAAAAAAAGAGGAAAGACAGGAAAGCTTGTGCTAGTAACCCAGTTGGAGATGTCCTGGTCGCCTGCTGTCCTATCTGTCATAGGACCTTCCGTGCAAGGATCGGCCTCATAAGTCATATGCGCACACACAGGGGCCGATTTACTAAATGTCGAACGGACATGATCCACTGTAGCAGATCCTGTCCGCCTGACATCGCTAAATGCCGACAGCATACACTGTCGGCGTTTAACATTGTGCAAGCATTCCTAGTGAAATGCTTGTGCATTGCTGCCCCCTACAGATTTGCGGCCAATGTTATGACTGCTGCTTCTTAACTCTTGTTTCCAGCAATCTGGAAACTACAGGGGTAGATTGCAGAATCCGCTGCTTGTTAAATCTACCCCATAGACATAGCCTAATAGATAGACATAGCATTTCATGGATGACAAAGTGGTCATTGTTGAATCGACGGACGAACAACATATATGTTAAAGCCTTTTGCAGCACTTTTTTTCACACCTTATACCATCTATCTTTAAGCCCTTATAATTTTTGGATTAATTTGTAAATTACATTTTTTAAATATTTTTTTATCAGACAGTGTTTATATGAGTGTAACTGTACTTTTACATGTATTTGTGTTGTGTTTTATGCAAAAAAAAAATCTTCACCTCGCAAGTAGTGCTAACCAGGCACACATTAAATTTGATTGCGCTTAAGCGAATGCATTTAGTTTCAACTTGCAAATAGGCACTCTATTTCTGTTGCTCGCAAAAAGCCGAAAAAAATTATATCACTCATGCACGCCACTTGTAATCTAGCCCTATGTGTGTGGGTGTGTGTGTGTGTATATATATATATATATATATATATATATACAGTTCCAGAAAGCACAGGCCCACAAGAGCAACTGCCAGGGTGCACAATCCTTTTGAATAGGTATCAAGTTAGTAGGAAAAAGGCACTCACTGGACTTAAATATAATAAAATCTATTCTTTATTAAGACATATTAAAAGGCATAAAGTTTTGAAGCTATTTCAGCCTCTTTGTCAAATGCCAAAAAATGGTTCACAAATATGAACCTAAAAGCAGTTGCTTACACAGTCACAGAACCTTCCTTTTAAACCCTAAACGATCACAAAGTCGGCCCACGCCGTCCCGTTGTGATGACGTCATTAGAAAAGAGATGTCTCACTTGGGCTGCATGTGGTATCAATATTTGGGTATTGCTAAAAGCAATTGTACTTAGTACCTATGTGTTTAACATAGTAATACTCCCCAAAGGGTCTGTTTGTATTCTTCCTTGCCATCAGTAGCATGTTTTAATTATGACTTGAGTATCGTTTAAATGCCATGGCCTACCTTAGTATTGTTGCTGACCATGTCCATCCCTTTATGATTACAGTGTACTCATCTTCTGATGGCTATTTCCAGCAGGATAATGCACCATGTCACAAAGCTCAAATCATCATTGTTTACTTTCAACTTGTAATACGCGCACAACTTTGCACCATCGAGATATTGCAATAGCGCAGCACTAATAATATAGCCCAATATGTTGTGTGTTTATCGCAGCTTAATTTCAGGAATATTTTATATATAACTAAGTATACAATTTTTTTTCAGTAAGCTTTTGTGAAATGTATGTAAAGGTGAATTATAAATCATTCAGGTATAGACTGACACTAGCAAATATGTATGTTTAGCACTCAAAGTACTATTGTCTCCAGTACAATGATTTGCAATAACACCTGTTGATTAATTAATATACCTTATCAGGTTACTTATGAATGGTATGCTTTATAATATCTAAATGTGTTTATGCAATGCATACAAAATATATCATGAAGTTTATTTGTTTTTTTCTTGTTTTCTTTTTATGTATTTTTTACATCTGCTATAACTTTAAATTACAACTTTTTATTTTTTTTATCTCATAAAATGCAGAATGGCACATAATGTACAATAAGTCATACAGGTTATTCTAGCATGGAATTTAAAAGAAAAAAATCTATAGGAAGTTATTTCAGAATATATGTTTTAAAGAAGGTCTGTTGTGGTATTTTCTTTTCTAAGTAAAAAATCTGTCAGAGCAATTATGTTGTTTGCTGAGAGTCGGACACAACACTTCAAAGCTTTCTACTTTGTCTTGAAACGGTGGCCATTAGTAGCAGTCATTATCAACAACTTGTAGTTCTTGTGTATCTTTAGCTGTTCAATACTAATAATTGTGTTTCTGTGGTTTAGACAGTTTAAAGCGGGCTTATGTTCTCAGCACTTGCTACAGAATCAATACCAGGCATTCAGTATAAACACAAGAATCTGCTGTTTCTATGGGCCCTATTCTCTAATGCTAAGGTGAGAGTCTCTAAAAAAACGTCTGGCAGTGCTACAAAGGCTCGCCAGTTCTACAGTATTTTAACAGGCTGTCCAGTAAAATCATCACAAAAATACTGGACACCTAGATGTCTAGTATATGAAATCCCCTGTGTGTTATACATACACAGCTAAATATAAAAGGCCTGTTGTGCCTAAATGCATTACAAATATGGAGCAGTAAGAAGTGAGGGGCAGTCAAGGAGTCAAATCACTTCTGTTTGTGCAGCCAATGGCCTCTATTTAACAAGCTCCAAATGGAGCTTGATGGCCCCTGTTTCTGGCGAGTCTTTAGACTCCCCCGAAACAGCAGTTATGAAGCAGGGGTCACACAGACCGCTGCTCCATAACCTGTCCGCCTGCTCTGAGCAGGCGGACAGACATCGCCGGAAATCAACCCGATTTAGTACGATCGGGTTGATTGACACCTCCCTGCTGGCGGCCCATTGGTCGCGAGTCTGCAGGGGGCGGCGTTCCACCAGCAGCTCTTGTGAGCTGCTGGTGCAATGCTGAATATGGAGAGCGTATTGCTCTCCGCATTCAGCAAGGTCTGGCGGACCTGATCCACACTGTCGGATCAGGTCCGGCAGACTTTGTTAAATAGAGATGTATTATGTATTTTAGTCTCCCTAAAGATATGGGGGCAGATTTATCATGGACCGAATAGGGCCAAATTACCCTGTTTCCACGTGAGGCTTTAGGCTCGCCGGAAACATGAGTTAAGAAGCAGTGGTCTTAAGACCACTGCTCCTTAACTCATCTGCTGCCTCTGAGGCTGCGGGCATCAATCTGCCCGTTTGAATATGATCGGGTTGATTGACACCCCTAGGGGCGGAATTGAACAAGCAGTTCACCAGAACTGCTTGTGCAATGTTAAATGCCGACAGTGTATGCTGTCAGCATAAGACCCCAATGGAGAATAAGCATAGGCGTAAAGATGGGATGCCTGATCCACAGAGTTAAGTGGACTCAACACCAACCTAAAAGGGACCATTGTCCATTGATCTATGGAAATTTTGAGTCTAAAGTGCAACAGCACCTGTTGTTTTCTTTCACTGTTTGTCTCAGGCAGGCACAATAAATATTTCCTTGCTGGTGATCTTACTGGTAGAACAGAGCCAGCCGATGTTTTGAAGGATAAAGCTATTTACACCTCCACAGGACTGGTTTGTTTTCAATACTATCCTCACTTACCCATGAGGGTTATTGCTCTCTTAAAGGCTTATTGTTGTTTTGGTTTTAATTCTGCAATGTTTATACTGTACTTAAAGATTATTTACAACTTTTCATGTCTTTAATTAAATTTTTATTTGTTGGGTTAGGATTTAGACATGGCTTTTATTTGTTATCTTGAGAGACAGTGAATGACGGGCCCTCAAGAATCTGCAAAATCTTATGACTGCTGCAATTATACCCTATATGTTTTAGAAGCCATTTCCTATTAGATATGGTTATGCATTACATTATTTACCTTAATATTTTTCTTGGTTGCTGAGAAGAAACTATTCTCTATAGGTCTATTACCCTCTTTCTCATTCTCTTACATGCTACCTGTGCTTTTACATAGGTTTATAAGTTTCTTTTCTTTTTATATGTTTATTTCTGCACATTAACCCTGCTTTTGCAGGGAGTTATTTTTTCTCTCCCACTTTTTTTTCTCTTTCTCCCTCCTTCGGGTTTCCGGAGGATCTTTCTCCTCAGATTTCTTAATCCCAAAAAATTTATGCAGCACCTACTTTATTCATATTTTATAGGACATAATGGATATTAAAATGTTAAGATTCCTTTCACAAAATGCAAAGGGCCTTATTTCTCCATACAAACATTGCCTTGCTTTGTACAATTATTAAAAATTATCTTTGTTTAAGACTCCCATTTTTCTAGTTCTGATGAACCCAAAGGTTTAATCAAATACTATCCCACCCTGTATTTAAGCTTCCACCAGCAAAAACACAATGGGGTATGCATCTTAACACATAAAAATGTACCCTTTCAATTATTGCAATTTGAAATGGAGGATGAAGGCAGATTTTTGTGCCTGGTTGGGCTCATTTACAATAGACGTGTCACCCTTGTCAACCTATATGCCCCCAACAAGGGATACAAACATTTTTTTTCTTCAGGCCATTAATCAAATTTTGGAATTACTTCCAATTTGCCCTTGGAGCAGAGACTGGACTGTTAAAGCCAAGGAGTCATATCCCCGAACATGTAATGAAAGCAATCAGAAATAATATTTCTTCCTTATCTTTGGTAGGTGTTTGGTGCATGCTTTATCCTCTCACAAAATACTATACTTCTTTTAATTCCGCAACATTCATACTAGACCAAACCACTTATTCTCTGTTGAAAAAAATCTGTATAATATCACTTGGTCTGATCACACAATGATATTCATAGATGTTGGTTGGCCTACTGCACCGCTCAACCGCTCAGTGACCAAAATTACAAGTTGTATGGCTTTACCGCAAAAAAATGGCTTTTGAGTGTGGAATGGTCAGCTACTCAAAGTCTACCTTGCATTCAATCTTCAGTGTGCGGTGGACGATTGCATGAAGAGGACCCTCCACATCGCTGATGACTGCCACCGCCGACAAGGACCATCACTCCGAATCCACGACTCAGAAGACCGCTCTACATATGCAGCAAGAAGATAAATGATGGTCCCACAATGGAACAAGATGGATCCGCCCGGATGAAAACTTTTTGCTGCCTGGAAAAAGATGCATCGCCGGACTTTAGTAATGTTGAGTACTTAGTGTTAGTTTTTGTTGTTGTGGTTGTTTTTTTAGATTAGGGCTTTTTTATGGGCAGTAAAAGAGCTGATTGCCCTTTTAAGGGAAATGCCCATAAAAATGCCCCTTTAGGGGCAATGGGTAGATTAGTTTTTTTTTAGCTAGGTGCTTTTAATTTTGGTGGTTGGGGGGGTTGTAATTTTAGGTGGGACTTTGTATTTTTTAAAAAAAAAAATTGCTGATATCTTTAGGGCAATACCCTACAAAATGCCCTTTTAAGGGTTATTGGTAGTTTATTGTTACATTAGGGTTTTTTTTATTTTGGGGTGGCTTTTTTGTTTTTAAGGGGGTATTAGATTAGGAATAACTTTTTATTTTGGATAATTTTTGGCTAGATTACGAGTTTTGCGTTATGGCTGAAAAAGACTCATAGCGCTGCTTTTTCACTACCGCTGGTATTACGAGTCTTGCAGGTATTTCTGTACCGCACACTTTTTTGCCTGTAACGCAGCATAACTACCGCAGCTTTCAAAAAGTCCTTTTTCAATGGGACTTCCTTTGCGCCGGTATTACGAGTTTGCCTGGGGGGCCAAAAAGTGAGCGGTACAGCCCATAACTACAAGATCCATACCGTAAACTGAAAGTCAGTAGTTATGGGTTTTACGCTACAACGCCGTAACATAAAACTCATAACTAAAGTTCTACAAAGTACACTAACACCCATAAACTACCTATTAACCCCTAAACCAAGGCCCTCCCGCATCGCAAACACTAAAATAAAATTATTAACCCCTAATGTGCCACTCCAGACGTCGCCGCCACTCCCGCATCGCAAACACTAGTTGAGGATTGGATCAGCAAATAGGATTGAAGCTCAATCCTATTGGCTGATTGCATCAGCCAATAGGATATTTTCACCTTTAATTCCGATTGGCTGATAGAATTCTATCAGCCAATCAGAATTCAAGGGACGCCATCTTGGATGACATCACTTAAAGGAACCTTCATTCTTCAGTCGCCATGGAAAGAAGAGGATGCTCCGCGCTGGATGTTTTGAAGATGGAGCCGCTCTGGATGAAGAATTCTGCCCGTCTGGAGGACCACATCTTGCCGCTTGGATGAAGACTTTTCCCGGCTTCGTTGAGGACTTCTTGCCACTTGGATGGAAACTTCTCACGGCTTCATTGAGGATGGATGTCCAGTCTTCAAAAACTGTAAGTGGATCTTCGGGGGTTAGTGTTAGGTTTTTTTAAGGGTTTATTGGGTGGGTTTTATTTTTAGCTTAGGGTTTGGGTGGAAAAAGAGCTAAATGCCCTTTTAAGGGCAATGCCCATACAAATGCCCTTTTCAGGGCAATGGGGAGCTTAGGTTTTTTTGTTAGGATTTTATTTGGGGGGTTTGGCTGTGTGGGTGGTGGGTTTTATTGTTGGGGGGTTGTTTGTATTTTTTTTTTTACAGGTAAAAGAGCTGATTTCTTTGGGGCAATGCCCTGCAAAAGGCCCTTTTAAGGGCTATTGGCAGTTTAGTTTAGGCTAGGGTTGTTTTTTATTTTGGGGGGCTTTTTTATTTTGATAGGGCTATTAGATTAGGTGTAATTAGTTTAAATATTTGATACATTTTTTTTATTTTGTGTAATTTAGTGGGGGGGGGTTGTAATTTAGTTAATTGGATTTAATTAATGTAATGTATTTAATTGTAGTGTAAGGTTAGGTGTTAGTGTAAGACAGCTTAGGTTTTATTTTACAGGTAAATTTGTATTTATTTTAGCTAGGTAGTTAGTAAATAGTTAATAACTATTTACTAACTAGTCTACCTAGTTAAAATAAATACAAACTTGCCTGTAAAATAAAAATAAAGCCTAAGCTAGCTACAATGTAACTATTAGTTATAGTGTAGCTAGCTTAGGGTTTATTTTACAGGTAAGTATTTAGTTTTAAATTATTATTTAGTTATTAATTGTAGGTTTTATTTAGATTTATTTTAATTACGTTAAAGTTAGTGGGTGTTAGGGTTAGGGTTAGACTTAAGGTTAGGGTTAGGGGTTAATAACTTTAGTATAGTGGTGGCGACATTGGAGGTGTCAGATTAGGGGTTAATAAATGCAATGTAGGTGGCGGCGACATTGGGGGCGGCAGATTAGGGGTTAATAAGTGTAATGTAGGTGTTGGCGATGTCAGGGACGGCAGATTAGGGGTTAATATGTGTAGGTGGTCCGCGGCGACATTGGGGGCGGCAGATTAGGGGTTAATAAGTATAATGTAGGTGTCGCAATGTTGGGGATGGCAGATTAGGGGTTTATAACTGTAATGTAGGTGGCGGCGATGTCGGGGGCGGCAGAATAGGGGTTAATAAGTGTAAGATTAGGGGTGTTTAGACTCAGGGTTCATGTTAGGGTGTTAGGTGTAAACATAAATTTAGTTTCCCCATAGGAATCAATGGGGCTGCGTTACAGAGCTTTACGCTCCTTTATTGCAGGTGTTAGACTTTTTTTCAGACGGCTCTCCCCATTGATGTCTATGGGGAAATCGTGCACAAGCACGTAAAACAAGCTCACCGCAGCTCACCGCAGCGCTGGTATTGGAGTGCGGTATGGAGCTCAATTTTGCTTTACACTGCAATATTGCCTGCTAACCCCGGGTTTTTGTAAACCTGTAATACCAGCGCTGTAGGGAGGCGAGCGGTTACAATAACTTGCAAGTTAGTACCAAGCAGCTCTTACCGCAAAACTCGTAGGCCTAGATTTGGAGTTCGGCGTTAGCCGTGAAAACCAGCGTTAGAGGCTCCTAACGCGGGTTTCTTACGCACTCCGGTATTTCGAGTTTATTTACCGCCACTCAAAATACACCTAACGCTCACATTTCTACCGCCACCTCAGACCCAGTAGTAAACATATACCGACAAAAAAAACATCCACGAATCACAAAACAAATATTACACAAAGTACACTTACACTCATACAAACACTACACTATATTTATTTTTCATATTTAATTTTTTTTTCTGCAAAATACAAAGGATTAAAGTTGCGAGATCTCGGGTGTTTGAAAAAATTCCACACAAATCCATTTTCCCATTGACTTACATGGACATACGGGAAAAGACCCTCATATACCTACATCTAACTAATAACATTATCACAAACATACACTCATCGATGCATACAAACAATATACACCACATGACATACACAAAATATTTATTTATTACAAAAAGAACACGATTTAGTTACTTTTTCACACAAGCTCATGACGTCACTCACTTTACGAGGAAAACCAGAAAACGAGAAAAAAAAATTAGAAATCTTTAGAGCCTCCATTGACTTCTATTGGGAAGACGTGCTCGTGCACGCGAAACCCTCATTTCCCTAACGCACGCAAATAGCGTAGACTGAAAAACTCTAAAATACCAGCGCTAGAAAATACATGATTTCATGCGTTAGACCCAGCTATGATAAATAGATTAAGAAATGACTATTTCCCTATGGTGGACTTATGGTTTTTAATTATTGAATATTCACAACACCATAAAATTGTTTCACACTTTTAGATTACATCAACTACAAATCCACATCACTAGTAACACATTATTATTTAAATAAAATTACATTTAAAATTAAAATAAAATTCACTAAACATTTCTGGATTCACAAACAGTACACAATGGGAAACACCTCTCAATTACCTTTATTATTGCATTTCAGTTATTCAACTCATATGCTTGCAGCAACTGCATATTTACATAGGCTTAACACATAATCACTCATGGATGCACATATATTACTTTTAACATTCACTCATACATGTGCATTCAAATGATGGGGGAAAAACACATTACATTCTCTACAGGAATCACAAAACACAACATATGGATTTGACTGTACTTTTAACATCATGATTCCATCACAATAAACCATTAGGAATTACCTACCAAAAAAACATCATTACACCAGATTACAGATGTCACTTTATGGGAAGGAACAACAATGCCAGACCGCTATATAGAAGTCAGCATATGTGGGACACAATCACAATATATACGTATATGTACATAACACGTATCACCCATGACGCAACCACAAAGCACACATTTATATTTTATTCAGCACACAATAACAATGTAGCACAATACAACAACACAATGAGGATTTCAGAACTACATAGGCAGGTTAAGAATATCATGACGTCATTAGAAGATTCAACCATACACATCACAGATTCACCACTGTACCGCCCCTTTAGGAACTTTAAACACTCAATACTACAATACAACATATACGTAAACCACACTTTTGAACAGCATTATTATGGAGATTTCAATGGGACAATTAAGAAATATTGTCAGATCGCAAATCAATTATATATATATATATATATAATACTACAGATGGCAGCCGGAAGTTATTCAGTATTAGTGCAATTTTTATGGGACGCATACAATATTGTCAGATCTAAAATCACTTATATATACAATACTACAGATGGCAGACGGGAAGTTCGGAATTATTATTGCGATTTGAATGGGACGCATACAATATTGACAGCTCGGCAATCACTTATATATATAATACTACAGATGACAGCCGGAAGTTATTCAGTATTAGTGCGATTTGAAAGGGACGCATACAATATTGACAGCTCGGCAATCACTTATATATATAATACTACAGATGACAGCCGGAAGTTATTCAGTATTAGTGCGATTTGAAAGGGACGCATACAATATTGACAGCTCGGCAATCACTTATATATATAATACTACAGATGACAGCCGGAAGTTCGGAATTATTATTGCGATTTGAATGGGACGCATAAAATATTGACAGCTCGGCAATCACTTATATATATAATACTACAGATGACAGCCGGAAGTTATTCAGTATTAGTGCGATTTGAAAGGGACGCATACAATATTGACAGCTCGGCAATCACTTATATATAATACTACAGATGACAGCCGGAAGTTATTCAGTATTAGTGCGATTTGAAAGGGACGCATACAAGATTGACTGCTCGGCAATCACTTATATATATAATACTACAGATGACAGCCGGAAGTTCGGAATTATTATTGCGATTTGAAAGGGACGCATACAATATTCACATCTCGGAAATCACTTATATATACAATACTACAGATGACAGCCGGAAGTTATTCAGTATTAGTGCCATTTGAATGGGACGCATACAATATTGACAGCTCGGCAATCACTTATATATACAATACTACAGATGACAGCCGGAAGTTATTCAGTATTAGTGCGATTTGAATGGGACGCATACAATATTGACAGCTTGGCAATCACTTATATATACAATACTACAGATGGCAGACGGGAAGTTCTGAATTATTATTGCGATTTGAAAGGGACGCATACAATATTCACATCTCGGCAATCACTTATATATACAATACTACAGATGGCAGACGGGAAGTTCGGAATTATTATTGCGATTTTAAAGGGACGCATACAATATTGACTGCTCGGCAATCACTTATATATACAATACTACAGATGGCAGACGGGAAGTTCGGAATTATTATTGCGATTTTAAAGGGACGAGTACAATATTGACAGCTCGGCAATCACTTATATATACGATACTACAGATGGCAGATGCTACTTTATCGTTTACAAACAATATTGCAGCAACATTGATCGATCACATTCGATGCACATTATACACAACTATGCACTTTCATTCATGTTAGCCTGGACGTGTGCTTGTTACTATAAGATCGCGTTTAATAAATATTGATTACGCATATGATCAAACATTACAAACATGCACTGTATGTGTGATATTTGACACTTTCACATTGAGATTCATTTGGGGAAAACAACATTTCAGCAAACAACAAAAAAACGCCCACTGTGAAAGCATTCGCGCCGCTCACATACAAACAGGTGAATACAATCAGCAATCATTACAAACTCACTACCATTGGACTAATAGTACTATAAATCCCCCCAAACAACATGGCCAATGCATCACTTGTGATCCACATCAGATCAAGTGCTTACCTTGTTACGCTGTTTTGAAAGATGGATGACGATGACATGGTAGACGCTGCTGGTGCTGCTATTGGCGAACTAGCTGTTGGTCGAATCAGGCAGCCTCGGCGGCTCAGACCGAGACGAAGGGGTCGTCTGGTTCGAGGTCCTCCTGTCTACAGGGTGAGACCCACCTTGGAAAACATGAGCGACTTTGAGGTTTTTGATAAGTATCGGCTCGATCGCGAACAGCTCATTGGCCTTTACGAGCTTCTTAAACCTCATTTGGAGCCACGTATACAAATAAGGACTGCTGTTCCCCCCATGAGTAAGATGCTAAGCTGTCTATACGTCCTGGCCTCCAGGAGTTTTCAATCCAGAGAACTGTATATGCATGGCCTGGCTCAAGGTACATTCTCTGTGGTGTTTGATAACTTTCTTGACGCCATGGTACGTATCAGTAAGCAATACATAGGATTCCCACAGAATGATGGTGATTGGAGGCGGGAATTCTTTGATATTGCTCAATTGCCCAATGTCTTGGGAGCCATTGATTGTACCCACATTGCGCTGCGTGCTCCAATTGATGACTTGCCCTTCAGAAATCGCAAACATTTTCATAGCCTCAACGTGCAGTATGTTTGTGATGCACGGATGAGGATTATGCATGTGTATGCGAATTTTGGAGGGGCTTGTCATGATGCCCGCATCCTCTCTCTGTCGTCCCTGTGGAGACAGTTTGAGGAAAGACAAATGCCCCCTGGTTATCTCGTTGGTGAGTATTTGTGCACAACATGGTTAATTAGTTTGACAATTGCCCCTGTATTTTTTAAATGTTAGCGTCATGTTCAGCTATAGGATGCAATTTAACCATTTGTTATTTACCGACGCTAATGTTTACTTTTATTTAAATGCAGATATGTAGCATGTCTTACCTTAAGTGCTCAGATAGAGAATGCAATGTAACCATGTAGTTAGCATTTTACACAATGTTTGTTTTCTGAAAAATACGCATATGTAGCATGTCTTAGCTGAAATGGGAAGATATTATCTCATGCAATTTAACCCTGTCATTGTCTCTTTCCGCTAATGTCTAGTTTTATTTAAATGCAGATATGTAGCATGTCTTACCTTAAGTGCTCAGATAGAGAATGCAATGTAACCATGTAGTTAGCATTTTACACAAGGTTTGTTTTATGAAAAATACGCATATGTAGCATGTCTTAGCTGAAATGGGAAGATATTATCTCATGCAATTTAACCCTGTCATTGTCTCTTTCCGCTAATGTCTAGTTTTATTTAAATGCAGATATGTAGCATGTCTTACCTTAAGTGCTCAGATAGAGAATGCAATGTAACCATGTAGTTAGCATTTTACACAAGGTTTGTTTTATGAAAAATACGCATATGTAGCATGTCTTAGCTGAAATGGGAAGATATTATCTCATGCAATTTAACCCTGTCATTGTCTCTTTCCGCTAATGTCTAGTTTTATTTAAATGCAGATATGTAGCATGTCTTACCTTAAGTGCTCAGATAGAGAATGCAATGTAAACATGTAGTTAGCATTTTACACAAGGTTTGTTTTATGAAAAATACGCATATGTAGGATGTCTTAGCTGAAATGGGAAGATACAGAATAATATAGAAAGTTATTTTTTGGATGTTTCTGACAACTTTTAATATGGATTATCGTGTACAAAAAAATATTTATAAAACAATATACTAGTTTAAGGATTCTGTTTGAATTATGTTCTGTTCAAAATTTATAGGTGATTCTGGGTACATGAGCCGGCCTTGGCTCATTACCCCCTTGCGTAGCCCGACTGATGTGTCTGAGGAGCGCTACAATAGGGCTCATAAGAGAACCAGGGCGGTGGTTGAAAGGATGTTCGGGCTCCTGAAGATGAGATTCAGGTGCCTGGACCGTTCTGGAGGAGCACTCCAGTACAACCCAAAGAAGGTGGCTAAGATCGTTGTAGCCTGTAGCGTCCTGCATAAGATTGCACAGCGGGCTGGGATGCTGCAGGCCGTCCCGGTGGACAGAGACCTCCTCAGAGATGAGGAGGATGATCCTGTTCTAGAGGGGGAATTCCAGGACGAGGGACTTGATGTCAGAGCAGACGTCATCAACCGCCACTTTAGACGGTAAAGAATAGAAGTTACACTGGAGTATTTTCAATAGATGTGAACTCTAGGGAAATGACAAGTAGAGAATTGTGCAAACATGTTAGGATTGATCAAATGTTAGAATAATTTTTTAATTTATTAATATAGGTGATGCTCTGGGCATTGGGTCCTATAGCGAGTCTTTGCCACCTGGTTTTTAAAGAGGACATCAGATGGTAAGTAGAAATGTATGGACTGTTGCTGGCATGAATTGTACACAAATACATCATATGGCATACATTTTCAAAAATATAAATTTGTTTACACATTACTTAAAATGTACATAATCAGAAAGGGATACTCTAGAATGACTATGGTTCAATGTCACACAGAGGTTTGTTCTGCTCAATATGACTCATCTTCACACTTGATAGAAAATAACACAGGTTCATACACAGGCTTAGTAAGCTAGTGACAGAAATTTATTATGAAATGGGGGGTGGGAGAGGGGTACAGAACTGATTCACACACTTGTATGAATTCTTTTGAAAATATTTCTTCCATTAGGGAGATGACTTAATCTAAAGACTGAAAGGGAACAATTTGAAGCCTGACAGTGAAGATTGCCCAGACTGACAGTGGGGAAAAAGCCAAGATTGAAATTGAAGTATACCAATGGGATCATGTCTGGCATTATCTTTCAATTCTGCTGACCTTGAAAACCATACAAAGACATGTTCACATGGTAAGTGCAAACTATTTGATAGAATAAGGCTGTGGAGACATCCTATTGGAGACACTTAGATGATTTTCTATTTTGTAGATGGTATTTCCCAGTCCTCTATTTAATGAACTGATGAATAAGACACCTATTGAAGATAAACTGTTTACCCCTGAATTGACTTTCAAAGACCATGCATTGTCCAGGTTGGTGTACCAATGCATGCTAATGAAGACTGTTGAATATTAGTAGCTTACATACATTAGTCATATTTAGTTCTTAATTAGATATGTAGGGATCACAATCAGACACTTAGATGATTGTACTTTTTTAGATGGTATTTCCCAGTCCTCTATTTAATGAACTGATGAATAAGACACCTATTGAAGATAAACTGTTTACCCTGAATTGACTTTCAAAGACCATGCATTGTCTAGGTTGGTGTACCAATGCATGCTAGTGAAGACTGTTGAATATTAGTAGCTTACATACATTAGTCATATTTAGTTCTTAATTAGATATTTAAGGATCACAATCAGACACTTAGATGATTGTACTTTTTTAGATGGTATTTCCCAGTCCTCTATTTAATGAACTGATGAATAAGACACCTATTGAAGATAAACTGTTTACCCCTGAATTGACTTTCAAAGACCATGCATTGTCTAGGTTGGTGTACCAATGCATGCTAGTGAAGACTGTTGAATATTAGTAGCTTACATACATTAGTCATATTTAGTTCTTAATTAGATATTTAGGGATCACAATCAGACACTTAGATGATTGTACTTTTTTAGATGGTATTTCCCAGTCCTCTATTTAATGAACTGATGAATAAGACACCTATTGAAGATCAACTGTTTACCCCTGAATTGACTTTCAAAGACCATGCATTATCCAGGTTGGTGCATGCTAGTTAAGAATCACATGAAGAATGTTGATTATTGTTAGCTTACATACATTAGTCATACTTATTTCATCATTAGATATTTAGGGATCACAATCCGAAAAAGGAATACATATTATAGTTGATATAGAGGTATTTGAATGGACATGAAATATTACATTTATGTTCAGCATACATATATTGTTGAAATGTGATATACATTATTATGTATAATTTGAATTTTGGATATTTAAATAGAATTTTGAATCAACAATATAATGGTGTATGTATTTCATTTATTTTAAATCAATTTAAGAATTATCTTTAAAAAATGTTGATCAAAGTTAGAGCATAGACACCATATGATTTTAAATGTATTTTATGAATATTTGACAACGTGTGTATTAACTTTGTTCCATTTTTATTATTTGTCATTTCAGATTGGCATCTGATGACTTCCAGGAATATTTAATTATTTTCTATTAAATTTATTTTTACATGTTAATACTAAACATTTTATTATTAAATACATTCTTTTGAACAGATTCTACTAAATATCAATATAATCTGTAAATAAATAAAACTTGGACTCCCATGACTGGTAGTTGGCTATTTGACAAGCACATGCATAAGATAAAATAATGCATTAATATTAGAAAATAAAATGCTTCCGAGAATATTAAATTAAAATATATTTTATAACATTAATTGGGGAGTCAGATTCTTCAATGCTTTTCTATTGAAAATGTAGATATTAAAATTATTTTGGATATGTAGTCAAATGTTTTTTATTTTAACTTTTAATAAGGTGAAGTGGTTCAATTACATGAAAGTGACAGTGTTGTTGAATGTAAAAATAATTGTATAAGATCTTGTATCTTCCTTAGGTATCTCAAAACATTATTTGAATTTTTTTTTAAATTATTACATTTATAAATGGTAGGTCATTTAACTTGATATTTTTCCAAAGCTAGTTATTGGATGCCAGGTTAATCTATGTAATTTTCTAGTGGAGTCATTTAACTATACTTAGTAATATTATGTATTTATTACAATCTTACCTCTTGGGTTAGACATCAAATATCTATATAGAATGTAAATTCCCCTTTTGTTTATTTTGTCAATGTTAAATCAAAATACAAAATGTTTGGGTCCTTAAAGGGACATTCACAAAGTATATTGTGTATAGATTTTAAAAAATATCATACAAGAATTTAAACATATTTAGAAAGTACTATAGAATTACATTCAGTCTTTAAATATACTTGTTAAAAAAAACAACAATGCACATATCTTAGTCAATTATATAAGGCATCTATATGCAAACAACAATCAGCATCAAAATAGCCTATGTAGAGATGTATTTAATCCAAGAATATATATAATTACAATATAATGATTGAATAACAAAACATATTAAGTTGGTCAAATATAAGAATATTATACAAAATGCATACATAACATATAGCTTAATGTCCCTCTAAGCTGAAGGCTCAAAAAGACCTCCTTTAATAAATATATTTCAGTCAGTGTGTAAAACAATCTAGAAGTTAATCTAAATTTGCTTTACTCAGATGTTAGACTAATTTAGCAAAAGGAAGGTGCCTAGGTTTATGATATTTTAAGCATTATTGTGAAATGTTTCTTTAAAGGGGCATGAACTCAAAATATACTTAAAGGTAGACAGTAAAAAAAATACTGATTTATACATTCTGAATGAGTATACTATTTTAATCAACTTTAAAACTTGTCTCATATTATGAATGCTCATTGTGATGTTGCTATCATTACTTTAAAAATAAGGCAGTAAATAGCTAATTTATTTGCTTCAGTACTCTGGACAGAACTTGATTGTTTGGAATAATTGATACAACAATCGTCAAGGACAACCCAGGTTTTTATTAAACAATTGTCCGTAATATAAAATATCATTATTGATTTGCAAAGAAACATAACAAGATAACTGTTTACATTTGATAATCGGATTAAATAATAAAGTTCATTAACATTTCATGCTCAATCACCAATGCTAAATTTGTTTGGACAGTGTCCCTTTAAGAGATTTAAATAGTGTATTTACTTCTCTTCCTATCTTGACATACTTTGCTTGAAAAGCATATCGAGATCGGCTCAGTAGATGAAGATTGGTGGATGCACAGAGATGCCTTATGTGATTGTCTCAACCATGTGCATTTAAATTTCTTCTGTTGAGGATATATACATACTAAGAGAAAATGATTTACATTTTAAAGTCTAAACAATCTTCTATCTCTACAGATCATTTGATACAATTGTTTTGTTTGTAATGTCTCTTTAAAACTAAAGATGCCATTGCACAATAACATATATGAGCACTTCAGACAAATACAAGCTCGAGGTTTATTTGCTAATAACAAAGCTGTAGTTTAATATTTATAAACAGATTATCAAATTTACTGACATTCTAACCTGAATTTTAACATTAAGAAATATTGCGTGGGAAACGCATCTTGAAACACCAGATTAGCATCTTTAAACATTAGTCTAATGTCACGCAATAGCACACAATCAATGTGCATTATAAAGACATTTAATAGAGCAATGTCAATACTTCACAATAAATTTATTTAAAGAACAATAAAGACATACAATATTAAATGTGTATTTGTATTAAAGAAACAGACCGTTATTAAACCGAGAAATGTCGACAACATTTAATAATGTGACAGTATTAGATTTTAAAGAGTATTTAATCATTAATATTTAACGGATCACGGATATTAAATCTGCGTCACACATATCCGCATGACAGGCCCATGAGTTACAAATAAGTCTACATGAAAAATGAAGTAACAGCACCACCAAGCGGTATGTGTAAGGAAGTTACTAAGATATTAAACATTAAGGAACGGCCAATCAGAGTTCATCACACAAACACAACTTGAGTCAGGATGGTCTCACAGACATTATAACAATATTTCAAACTTTTATCCAATCAGATGTACAGATAAATTGTCCCATGGTGCATCTCATGTTTACTTCACCATATAAAAGTCCATTACACGTTGCCATCTTTGTCAGTTCTCTAATGCCTGCAGGCAATATATATTATTATTATACAACCCAGCAGGCATGTCAGTTCCCAGGTTCACCAAGGAGGAGAGCGCTGCACTGGTCCACGCCGTCAAGGACTTTTATCCCCAGCTGTTTGGGAACAAGAGGAGCTCGACAGATGCGCCTGTTAAGAAGGCCCTCTGGGAGTCTATCACCAATGCGGTTAGATTGGTGTGTGACGTCCAGAGGACCCAGGATCAGATCATGAGGAGATTCAGAGATATGAGGTTGCGTTTATCGAAAAAAGTCAACCTCATAAGGGACTGGGTACAAGCCCGTAAAAGAGGGGGCCAAAGAAAGGCCCCGCGGAAACTGTACCTACTCCATTATGAGGTGACTTTATGCGAGCTCCTCAATCTCCGGGTCCCCAAAAGATTTAGATCCTCGCCATCCTCGGCCTCCTCTTCTTCCCTCCCAGCTGCGGGATCTGAAAGTCCTGACGCGGGGGCCAGGGCAGATGCTTCTCCGTCGGTGGCCTGGGAGGAGATGGAGAATCTGAACCAGGTAATTATCCAACTTCATATAATATCTTAATATTTTTTATTTAATCAAAAAATGTGTATATAGTCAGATACTAAACCTATACAGATCTCACAACATACACTACATATGATGTTTAGATATCTTATTTTAGATTATTGACACATGAAATAGGAATGATGTTTCTTGCGCTCTACAGAATATGCGTCACAGAGCGGAAATGTAATTTCTCATCCACGTTAACATGGGTTTGCGGAAAGTGGCATTGCTTTATACATGTTGGTGAAATGACGGATGCGTAATTCCGCTTGGAATCATTGCGCAATGATCGCGAAAATGGCATTTCTCATCCACGTTAACATGGGTTTGCGGAAAGTGGCATTGCTTTATACATGTTGGTGAAATGACGGATGCGTAATTCCGCTTGGAATCATTGCGCAATGATCGCGAAAATGGCATTTCTCATCCACGTTAACATGGCTTTGCTGTAAGTGGCATTGCTTTATACATGTTGTTCAAAATTAAATGGGAATTCTTAGATTAGTGAAGAATACAGTATTCTTATTTTCAATATTATAGCTAATAAAAAACGAAGAATACAAAAAAATTATAACATATGGCCATCAATTGATGATTATGAAATAACAAGCAGATATTATTAAAGATACAGTAAACAACACAACTGATTGAAAATAAGAGTCCAGGATATATTTATAATTCATTTAATTGAGGAAACAATTAACTCATGGGACTACCAAAGGATTAATATTTTTCAATTGATTTGTTAGTAATGTAAAGTTTTTAAACCATGGCATGATTAGTATTACTGATATGCAATCCTCATTTTAATATATTACAGATATGGATGTGGCTGCAGGATCCTCAAGCCAGGGCTTGTCACAGTATGGTATGTCTCTTTTTAATTGACATTTGTCTTAGAAACATGGACTGAACATTACATACTAAATACACATTGTTCAATATTTATATGTAATGTCTATTTAATAGATGAAAATTAAATAATTCTTCGGATATCCTTAAATAACATATTAGATTTGAATTGCATGCTCAATACCATTCATTACATCAACATATGGAGTAGATAATTCATTAACAACAACATTGTGGAATCAATTTAATTTTAGATTAAAGGGATACTGAGCTACAATTATTAATATTGTCATTCAGATACAGTATGCAATATTAATAAACATAAAAATATAATACTATCATCATATGTGACATATTCTATTGCTAAATGTATTTTAAAATCAAGAAAGTACGTTTATGTGCATCTAAATTTTGGTTGACCAACCTGGGTTTTTATTGATGATTGGTGGATACCTTCAACAAAACAATATTTATTGAATCCAATATTGCTTATCTGCCTTTAAGATTAAAATCGAGCAACATTCTAATTATAATAGGAGTCAATGTTAAATCATTTTGAACAGTTTGAACATAGAAATCAATTATTTAAATTAATCATGTCAGTGTCCCTTTAAGACAAAATAGATTCATTCATCTTTACATTCTTTTTATTAAAAACTATTGATATATAATTCACATTCTCTGTTGGAGTTACTTTATAGATATCTGCATACTCTAACAGCACCATGATTACATATTTGTAATAATCAATTTTGTTTTGTATTGTGATAAATATGTGTTGTGTCCTAAACAAGATTACTGTACATTGCCCAAATGGCTCGATGTGACACATGTGTTTGTTTAGATTTGTCAACAGATGCTCTTCAATATGTGGTTTGTGTGTATTCTTTTAACTTCTTAAGGACATATGACGGAATAATTCCGTCATATGTACAATTGAGCAAAGTGAAAGCTGTGTCCTTAAAGGGTTAAGAACATTGATCAATGGGTATATTTAGATATGGCAATAGCAGCATCTGAGATGAATTTGATGTCTAATGTAGTCTGACATTAAACATATGTTCAATACAGAAATTTTAACAGAATCCCCTTGATTCAATCAAGCATTTTCTGGTGTAATGACTGCTCTATTCTTCACATTTTAAAGTTGATTAATGTTAAAATTCGAGACAGATGTGATTTAGTGATATCCCAAATGTGTTTAATAATATATATCTATATCATTCAATAGAGAGAGTTGGTGTGGTGAGCCCACAGGAATCCAGCAGTGACATAGAGCCGCCTTTGCGGTCTCCTGGTAAGTCCATTGACTCATTTATATGTAATTGAAGGTGTATTGCTAATCAATATTATGATCATGATTCTGATGAAGCATAACATTATAAAAATTAAAAATATTTCTCTTCTGATTATATATTAATTTTCTTTTAATATTGAACGATTAATAATTTCAACTTTATTAGTCTACACTTTTGTTATTCATAAGATGTATAACAATGTTTGTTTCCATTTGATTTTTGACAACAGTCATCAAGTGATACACACATGTAGAAATCTTAAATGTGCTATGTTACTATGCTTTTATGAATTTAACATTAATACAAACAATACATTTAAAATCAGATTCATTGACAATAACAAATCTATTGTCATTTGTATGCTCCATCAAAATGATGTAAATCATAACTTTTGTGTGTGTATATCTTTAATGCAACATTGATGTGCGTATTTGAGCAACAGTAAACATATGTTATAATATCTGATTCTTAACGTGTACACAACATGTTATGTTTTACAGAGATTGATGTAACATGTGGGACGGAGGAGGAAGAGGCTGCCTTGGAGTCTGATGGTATGTGAAATATATCTATCATGTTTCCAACATGTTTATTTTTTGGAAATCATTTTATTGAAGACATTCAAAGTCTACAGCTTTTGCCCTTTAAAAAGGAATATTATTTGGGGTGTTCAAATACACTACTGCCCCCTTTCTATATCAGGGTGCATGAAAATCTGCTTGTATTTTTTTTTTAAAAAATTTATAATTCATGCCATCATTATGTCACATGCATATTCCAGGCCAAACACAATAATAAGGTTAAAATTGTACAGACAGTCATTGATATTCATCTGAGTGCCTATATACATACCATATCCTCATTTCAGAATTGTTTACAATTCAAACACACTTCGAAGTATATTGAAACATAATCAATTTGAAATGCGTTGATTTGATGTCAGGATGTATGAGATGTTAATATAATTTTCTTTACATTTTCAGATGGATCCACCACTTCTGGTCATCTGGATTCCGCCCCTGCCCAGTCACAGACCCTCCCCATGCACACACCCCTGACCATGGCCAGACCCCTGCACAGACCCAGACCCCTTCCCATGACCAAACTCTGACCATTGCCCAGACCCACTGCCCAGCCCTTCCCATAGTTCATATCCTGTCCCTCCCAAAAAACGCCCCATACACCCCCCCATCGCCGCTCTCCCCGTATTCTGGCCCGTACAGCTGCCCAGACCCAAACTCCCCACTCCCCAGCTGTACGGCCTACCCCGGAGCGGCAGCTCACCACCTCCACAAGCCCATTAACATCCCTCCCCAAGCCACTCCCATCCCTCCCCAAGCCAATCCCATCCCTCCCCCCTGTCTCAACCTTCATTGTCCTGGGTGTTGGATTGTCCCTTCCCCAGGCACAGCTGTAAGTATCATTCAAAATACACGTTATAAGATACTTAAAGGTACAGTGAAGTTAAATTTGTTAAATTGGGATTCAAATCCAGCATGCAATGTTAATCAAATTTATAATTTAATACTCTTATGAATTATTCGTCTTTCTCTTGATATATTTTTTGAAACAAAGTAATTCCTATAATTAGTTTAAACAATAAAATAAATCTGGCCATCATTTCTTTATTGTTGGATGAATGTATCCATCAACCAGCAGGCACAAACAAGTTGATAAACAAATATTGGCTTCCATAAAAAGCAACATTCTTGCATTCAAAATATAGCTTGAGAATTAAAACATATAATGAATATGTTGTAATTTATAAAGATTTGTCATGTCATGCTCTATCTGAATCAGTCCCATTATATATTTAGGTTCAGTGTCCTTTAATTGGATATCACTACATATACCAATCACCACTACTTGGATCCAAACAATTTATGTACAAATGTTGATACATTATCTCTTGTCTAACCCAGTGGGAATGTAATTTCTTCAGGTTGCTATGTTTACACAGCTTGTCCTCAATGCCAAAATGTTTAAGGATAGGTGTGCCTACCACAGTCTAAAATTTTATTTTTAAATTGCTGATGTAAGTTACAATGTAAATCCTTTAACATGATTTGATACACTCAAGCTGTATAAGTGGATCATCTAAAACCAATTAAAGGGGACAACATGTTTGAGTAACATGTCCCTTTAATGATTTCTGTCTGTCTGAATAACCTAATTCATGTGTAAAAGAATAAATGTAAACTAATTGATGTAAAGAATTATTTGTCTTTATGATGACAATGTATGTAGTAAAAAATTTTAGTCTGTTGTGTAATTTATCCCTTAATATTTAATTTTATTTTATTTTAGGCTGTGACTCAGCATGGCTCATGCTAGAAGGTATAGCAAGAGTAGAGCAGGCCGTGTTGAGGAACGCAGCTGTCCTGAGAGGGATGAACGACACCATGCAGGCCCAGCTCCGGGTTCAGGACTTGACTCTGCCGTGCAATTATGCGATTAAGTTCAAGGGCCTGAATCTGGAGCTGGACATGCACAGGACAATGAAGAGGATGACCAGTAAGTGGAGGATCTGGATATGCTCCATGGTGGCAGATAAGAATCCTCCGTCCACATGTTGAATTTGTATTTTTATTGTTGCCATTTGGCCTTTTTAAAAGTTTATTGTTGTGCCTGTTGCACTCTTTTACCTTGTCATATGTCTCCAATGGGCTATGCTGGCCCTTGGCAACTCTCTTCATGGACTGTGATGCACTGTGTTACCTTGTCATGTGTCTCCAATTGGGCTATGCTGGCCCCTTGGCAACTCTCTTCATGGACTGTGATGCACTGTGTTACCCTTGCCATGTGTCCCTCCAATGGGGCTATGCTGGCCCTTGGCAACTTCTCTTCATGGGACTGTGATGCACTGTGTTACCTTGTCATGTGTCTCCAATGGGGCTATGCTGGCCCTTGGCAAACTCTCTTCATGGACTGTGATGCACTGTGTTACCTTGTCATGTGTCTCCAATGGGGCTATGCTGGCCCTTGGCACAACTCTCTTCATGGACTGGATGCACTGTGTTACCTTGCCATGTTGTCTCCATTGGGGCTATGCTGGCCCTTGGCAACTCTCTTCATGGACTGTGATGCACTGTGTTACCCTTGTCATGTGTCTCCTATGGGGCTATGCTGGCCCTTGGCAACTCTCTTCATGGACGGTGATGCACTGTGTTACCTTGTCATGTGTCTCCAATGGGGCTATGCTGGCCCTTCGGCAACTCTCTTCATGGACTGTGATGAACTGTTGTTACCATGTCATCGTGTCTCCAAAGGGGGCTATGCTGGCCCTTGGCAACTCTCTCATGGACTGTGATGCACTGTGTTTACCTGGCCATGTGTCTCCAATGGGGCTATTGCTGGCCCTTGGCAACTCTCTTCATGGGACTGTCGATGCACTGTGGGTACCTTGCCATGTGTCTCCAATGGGGCTATGCTGGCCCTGGCAACTCTCTTCATGGACTGTGATGCTCTGTGTTACCTTGTCATATGGCTCATATATTCCTTATTTTTACAAGATTATTTATAAACGTTGTGTATGTTTTCTTACATACTAATAAATACATTTTATTTCACAAATCTTTGTCCTCATCTCTTCCTGTTATTTTTTGAAAGCTCTAGTTTATGTTGTTGATTCTTAAAGGGACCTACCAAATATATTTGTTATAATAAATCATATATGTAAGACAATAGTAAATGACTTAAGATTAACATCTCCAATGTAATCTTAGTATTTGTCTTATATTATTTTCTCTTAGCTTTATCATTGCCTGATTATGATTAGCATAGTAATTTTTTTATATATGTATATATAGATTGTTATTTGTGTATATATGATATATTTCAATGTTCTGATCCATGTGGTGTATTTAGAAACTCTGCATGAATTGATGCACCTTTACCAAATGATTGAGTATTGATACAATGATATAATCCCTGTAAAGTGTTCATTTTATTGAAATAGTATTGTCTATGTGTATGCTCTTTTTAAAAACAAAATAATGTCCCTTTAAGTGATGTTGATCACAATTGTTAATGAATGTATTTCCATTTGTAAAGCGTTTTTGTCCTTTTTACATGAACAAGACATATAAATTTATTAATAAACAATCTTATTGTAATGTTGACAGCACCTGTATTTCATTTCAAATCTATATTATTGTAAAAAGTGTAACCAAATAAATCTCTGTGTGTAATGCAAATAATTTAGATGATGAATATTTGTTAACTAAAATGTTAACAAATTACATCTCCTCCCATATATGGGCTATAGGTAGGCTGACAATAATTATACTTGAATAAATGACACGTTTAATCAATACATGTATAACTATTGTTATTCAACAACAATCCAAACATATCTTAAAACATCAATGGCATATGTATTTCTCATGTGTATCTTTTAAATGTTAAAGATATACACCATAGCTATAGTTCAAGGGACAGTCCAAGTCCGAAAAGATGATTCATGATTTGTTGTCATTCCTAGATAGCAATCTACACACATACTAGTTCCTAAATATAAATACGTTTCTTAGTGATATGCCCAAGATGTCACTGAGTCCTTGTATTGTCTGCGGTTTTTCAGCGATCTCGGATGCGCCATGTTGCTTAAGACATCACCTGCCAGGCTGTCCAATGATTCCTTGTATTGACTGACGTTCTTACGTGATCAGGAATATGCCTTTTATTGGATTGCTGGGGGTGTGTTTTTGACGCGATCAAGGATTCGCCTTTTTTTTTGGGCGTTCTTACGTAATTGAATGCGTGTAAACAATGCGTGTAATTGAATGCATAATTGAATGCGTGTAAAACAATGTTATAGGCATTAATCTGATCCTTAACACATGAAACCCCAATGTTTTATCTTTCATGATTTTAGAAGCATACATTTTGTATCGAACTTTCGAATGTACTTTTCTTATCTAATTCGCTTAATTCTCTGGATATTCTTTGCTGAAAAGCATATCTAAATATGCTTCTAAGATGCTGATTGTTAGGCTGAATATAGCTGCCTCCTGTGATTGTTTCACAGTGTGCATGCTATTTCTTCATTAAAATATATCTCAAGAATGATTCCAAATTAGGTAATTTAAGTACATTTGAATGTTTTGGTCAAATGTATTCGCTACCCTCAATCATGAAAGTAAATGTTTGCGTATAGTGTCCATTGAAATACATTCGTATGTGAAATTATTGTTCAATGAGCTTACCGTCAGATGAGAGTGGCAGGTTCCCGGTATCGTTCCTCCGATACTGACTACTTCCACCTCGGAGATGCTGGGCCGCAACATTTCCTCCCATCGGCAGTACTCGATTTCAATGGCAGGGCCGCCACCGGTTCCTGCGCATGTCGGGCCTCCAGGCTTAACTTTTTTCAGTTCCAGTTTTACAGTCCCGGTAGCGATGTTTGATCGAATCCATATCTCGGTTCCGGCCACCCACTGCATTGACTGCATTCCTGATCTCGTTCCAGAGCCTCCTCTTTCTCAGTCGGGGTGGTCTTTTGGTGCTGCAGCATCCTATGCCTGCCATATAAGGGCCTCTACGAGGGCCTCCTTCTCCTCCATCGTAAACCTCCGCCTCCCTAGTCGCCTTGGCCTTCCCCTGTGACGATGCCCTCTGTTTCCCGGACTGTGAAGCCCTACTCTGACCGCCACTGGGCCCAGCCACTTGTTCATCTTGAAACCAAGTGCTGGGTCCACCCACCACTTCCACCCCCGCTTCCTGCCCCCCTTCCTGCCCTGTTCCTCTCCCCCTCCCTCTACTCCCCCCCTCTACCTGTCCCCTGCCTGGCCTCCATCTCTTCCCTAAACTAAAACCCCAAATAATCAAACAAAAAGTGAGTGTGATGAAATTAAAGGGGGGCAAAATAAAGAACTAAAAAGACAAAAAAAGGTGCTTAAAGTGTGAGAGGGATGTAAAAAACAAAGAGGGTAAGGAGTATTTAAATAAACGAAAAGAATAAGACTAAAAGGAGGATATGTCAACTAAATGTAACTAGGGGATGGGTATGGGATGGGTATGGGGTATGGGATAAGAGTAAATGGGATGAAAAGGGAATGGGCTACTAAGGAATGGGGTATGGAGTGTAGTATGAGGGGGGTAGGGGGGTATGGAGTGTATGTTAGTGTTATTGATAAGTGTATGTATGTATTGAATGTGTTTGCGTGTAAATGTGTTAAGTGTACAGAAAAAATCACCTCGCTCGCTAACTCACACTACTTCTAATTCCTTACTAACAAACACTCCCACTAACGCTCCACTAACTACCACTAACTGACGCTCCCACTAACAACTCTCCTAATAACTCCACTAACTCACTCACAGCTCCCACTAACAGACTCTCTCCCACTCCCACTAACTCCCACTAACTCACTCACTCTCTCACGCTAACACTAACTCACTCTTAAAAATTCTCAAAACTCTCATATTCTTAAACCTCCAATCTCCAAAGACCCAACAGCAACACAGTCAAAGAAGCCATGCTTGTGTGGTGCTTATATACCCCTGTGTAAATGTTTAATGATGGTCCCAATTTCCATTGTAAATAGTGTTCAGGTGTGCTTTATTAGCAATTATATTATTGCAATGTGTATTAAGTGTGTGAATTTGCGCATGCTCATTTAGAGTTGGTATTTGTGGAATGTGTAGAATGCGATGATGTCATAGTGTTCGTTTTAGCTTTCATTGTCCAAATGTATTCTTTTTAAATTGTGAATTTGCGATGTGTGTGTTCTTCGTGAAGTGTTGTATATGTATGTTTCGTCATAATATATTGTGATATTGAATGCGATTTTGTTTCGAGTGTATGTATATCTTTTTTATCCTTGTTGTTATTTTGCGATTTTCCGCATCTTTAAAGTATATGCGTATCCCCGTATAAAATTGTATTAAAACTTCCCCCGCTTGTGAATGTGTAATGCTTGTGTGCTTTGTTGATTGATTGTTGTTGTGACATTTGCGGCGTGTTATTGTTGTGCATGATGTGGTATGCGTCATATGACGAGCTGTACGTATTCTCGCGAGATCGAGGTGTTAGGTGAAAAAAGCTATTTTTTGCATTTCCCATTGATCTCTATGGGAGACTGTCTAACGCGGCCAGTATTACGCGTGTGGACATACACGCGTTAGGAGCATCGTTAGATGGTCTTATTTTAACTCTAAATACCGAGTCAAACAATGCCGTGCGTTAGACATAAAACACGCGTGGCGTTAACAAACCCATCTACCGCCGAACTCCAAATCTAGGCCGTAATCTAGCCATTTGTTTGTTATTTTCTGTAATGTTTGGTTTTTTATTTTTGTAATTGTAGCAATTTTTTTTTTTAAATGTATGTTAGGTTGTTTTTTTCTGTAATATTAGATTTGTTTATTTTGTGTAATTTTAGATTTTAATTTTTTTATAAAATGTTAGTTGTTTATTGTAAGTTAAGCTTTTTTCACAGGTAAGTTTTTATTTATTTTAAGGTAGTTAGTATATTGTAACTTTAATTTAAGTTAGGTGGTGTTTGGTTTAGGGGTTAATAGTTTAATTTAGGTCATTGCGATGTGGGGGGATGGCAGGTTTAGGGGTTAATAGCTTTATTTTAGTAGTAGCTATGTGGGTGAATGGCGGTTTAGAGGTTAATAGCTTTATTTTAGTAGTAGCGATGTGGGGGAATGGTGGCTTAGGGGTTAATAGGTTTATTTTAGTAGTAGCGATGTGCCGGGATGGTGGTTTAGAGGTTAATAGGTTTATTTTAGTAGTAGCAATGTGGACGGGCAAGCAGTTTAGAGGTTAACAGGTTTATTTTAGTAGGTTCCGATGGGGGGGAGGCGGTTTAAAGGTTAATAAGTTTATTTAGTGTTGGTGTTGTCGGGGGAAAGTGGCTTAGAGGTTAATACGTTTATTTAGTGTTGGCAATGTGGGGGGGCGGCGGTTTAGGTGTTGATAGACTAGGGGTTAGGTTAAAAAAAAATTCCCCCTAGACTTCAAGTAGGAAGAGAAAATGCGGTAGAGATTTCAAAATCGCAATGTGTTAGGTTTTATTCTAACATTTTTTCTCCATTAATCTCTATAGGAGAATACATGCACGAGCATGCCAATTCGGAACTTGGATTTTGTGTGGTATGTGCTTACTGCACCATACCAAACAACAAAAGAAAGTTTTTATGGTGACTTGTAATACTGGCGGTATGGAAATAGCGGTACGGCCCCATTTTGCACGGTGTGTATGATACAGCTATACCGCACAACTTGTAATCTTGGTCAGTGCTTTTTAATGGCGATTAGAGAAAATGTATTTAATGATTTGCTCATAACAATAATCACACTGCTCTTACTTTACTCTAAACGTAGTACAGAGACCTTGCCTTCCCTGTGGTGGGAGGTGCATAAGTGTGCAATTCGGGGCAAATTCATTAGCATAGAGAGTGTATTAATAATCTTTTGATTATACTCTTCTTAACTTGCTATTTTTGCGCATGGTTGAAAAAATTCCAGTGAACCCTTATAATGATCAACTATCAAAAGCCTTATCAGATACTAGGGAAGCACTCAATAGATCTTTGAACAATGGGTACAAAATGCAGGGTATTGCTGCGTCGTAAAGTCTTTTTTTAATGAGGAGAACAAGTAGGGCACCCTAATGGCTAGGGTTGTAAAAAAGAAAACTCTGCAGATTATGTCTCCAACTGAATAGACTCAAACAGGGATGAAAATGTAGGTTTTCATGAAATTGCTAATGAGTTTAAATATACTTCCATTATTATAGAACTTACTAATACAAAAACAATTCTACTGATTACTCGTTATCTAAATCCATTGTAGAAGAGACATTGGTTCCTGCTATATCATCTAACCCAAAGGGAACAATTAGATAAGCCATTCTCATTACAAGAGATTCTGCAAGTCATCAACATTTACCCTTGGGCAAAAGTCCAGGTCCAGCTGGCTTTGGAGTTAAATTGCATTAAAACTTTTGCACAGGTCTTAGCACCTAAACTTCTCATTCTATTTAATGCCATAGATGGTGATCCAGCAAATGTGGTAGGCTAGAATACGGTGGTCTTGCCCAAGTCAGGAATGGCTCCTACTACCCCTGCAAATATCTGGCCGATAGCACTCCTAATGATATAAAGAAATATACAAAGCTTCTTGCTTATAGGCTAAACAGAGTCCTCCCATGTACTATTAATCTAGTGCAAGTGGATTTCATCCCTGGACCGAGAAGTCAGGGACAACACAATTAGGGCTAGATTACGAGTGGAGTGCTATCACATGCGTGTGAGCAATATCAGGATTTCGTTGGTAGTTCTCACAATACAAGTTGAAAGTAATGCGATAGTCTGAGCGCAAACACGAGATTTACACTCAAATAATTACTGCAAATTCAGAGCTCTGGTTAACTGTTACGTGAGTTTAAAAAGTGTCTCAAAAATACATCAAAAAATCATTTAAAAGTACAGTTACAATCATAATAACACTATCTAATGAAAATTATTTAAAAAAAATGCTTAAAAAAAAGATATAAGGGCTAAAAGAAATGAGGGCTCTGGTGTTAGAAAAAAAAGGACTGCAAAGGGCTTTAACCTAGAGATATATACATATTTATGTATATGTATGCATATATATCTTCATCTGTGTGTACATATGTATATATTTATGTATTTATATGCCTGAAACAAAAGATTGCTAAAAAGCTATATCAATCAGAACATATTTGTAGCTGAAAGGTTCCGTAAGGGACTAACACTCAATGGTCTCTGACCACAACCCGGACCAAGGTATTCTTTTACAATGTGTATGATATATGTTGTTCGCTTCTGTGTGACCAAGCACACTAAGACGGCTATATTAGTTAGGGAAAATAATAGTTATATTTCATGGATGTAGTAATGGGAGCTTTACATGTATAAGCTCTCACGATAAGTCCCACAATATCAGGTGCATATAAATGTAAAACATGTAGAAAAGTTCACTTATTTTTTCACTCACCCAAAGACGTTTTCAGGCTTGAAAGATATGCTGTAATGTTCTTTATTTGTTGTAAGCGTATTAGTCTTCCTCCGTCACTTGTTTCACTGACCTGGTGACGTCACCAGATACGGACCAGAGCTGCCTCTGCTCCAAAAATGAGACAACAAAGAAAAGTCCAAAGAGCAAATGAGGAGTGAAAAATAAACTTGAGGTTTTATTAGATATTCCTTAAAACAAAGGTTTTCGCCCAAAAAATCACCGGTATCAACAAGTCTGTGATAGGACCATTATCCTACGCGTTTCATGCTGCACTTGGCACTTCGTCAGGGCTCTTCTCAATATTAATGTACCTTTTAGGGTTGTACTTAGAATCCTTTGCAATTAATCTTTCATTTTCAATATTGGCTAATTTGATTGCTTTTTTGCATGCTTTGTTACATTCCTTTATTTATTTATTTTACTTTTATAAACCATATGGTATATGTTGATGTGTATTTTTGTTTTAACAAAGTTTTAAATGTTATCTATTTATCCACTGTGTTTTTATTTAAAGGGACAGTCAACCATAGAATTGTTATTGTTTTAAAAGATAGATAATCCCTTTATTACTCATTCCCCCAGTTTTTGCATAACCAACACAGTTATATTAAATGTACTTTTTACTTTGTGATTACCTTGTATCTAGGAACCTTCTTCCCAGCCCCCCTGATCACATGACTGTGACTGTTTCATTATCTATTGTCTTAAATTTAGCATTGTATTGTGCCTAGATTTTAAATGACTTTCTGTGTCTGAACACAGTGTTATCTATATAGCCCACGTGTACTTTCTGTCTCTTTGTGTTGAAAAGAGATTTAAAAAGCATGTGATAAGATGGCAGCCCTCCAAAGGCTTAGAAATTAGCATATCAGCCTACCTATGTTTAGTTTAAACTAAGAATACCAGAGAAAAACATAATTTGATTGATAAAAGTAAATTGGAAAAGTCAATTAAAATTAAAAGTCCTATCTGAATAATGAAAGTTTAATTTATACTTGACTGTCCCTTTAAGAATAATTTTGTCCCAATTTATGCTATTTAATGATTTCCTTAAAATATTGAATTTTGCTTTTTTAAAATTAAAAGTCTTGGTTGGACCCATATAACACTGCTTATGGAAAATAATGTCAAAAGTGACCATGTTATGATCACTGTAACCCCAAATGTCTTTGACTTCTATGTTTGATATTATTTCTGTATTGTTTGATAGCACTCAATTTAATATAAATAATGTAAAAAAAAAGGTTATAACTCAATTTGTGACAATATGGTTTTTAAACAGTGAATACAATATAAAATAAAAGTGGACCACCATATAACCACCACTGTTACAACTTAAAATACATTTGTAGATGGATAGCACAAGTCCACAAAATTATTCTTCAGATGTTATCCCAGAGGTATCCTCGAAGAGAAGAGAAAACAACGTCTTCTGAAGAATGAAGTTTCCCTTTAAATGACGTCATCCAAGATGGTGTCCCTTACATTCCGATTGGCTGATAGAATTCTATCAGCCAAAAGGAATTAAGGTGGAAAAAATCCTATTGGCTGTTGAAATCAACCAATAGGATTGAGCTTTCATCCTATTGGCTGATCCAATCAGCCAATAGGATTGAGCTTGCATTATATTGGCTATTCTAATCATCCAATAGAATGCGAGCTCAATCCTATTGGCTGATTGGATCAGCCAATAGGATGAAAGCTCAATCTTATTGGCTGATTGCAACCGCCAATAGGATTTTTTCCACCTTAATTCCTATTGGCTGATAGAATTGTATCAGCCAATCGGAATGTAAGGGACTCCATCTTGGATGACGTTATTTAAAGGGAAACTTCATTCTTCAGAAGACGATGTAAGAAGAGGATGCTCCGCTCCGGATGTCTTGAAGATGGAGCCGCTCCGCGCCTAATGGATGAAGATAGAAGATGCCGTCTGGATAAAGACTTCTGCCAGCTTGGATGAAGACTTCGGCCCGCTTGGATGAAGACTTCTGCCTGCTTCGGTGAGGACTTCTGCCGCTTCGTTGAGGATGGATGTCCAGTCTTCAAAAACTGTAAGTGGATCTTCAGGGATTAGTGTTAGGTTTTTTTTAAGGGTTTATTGGGTGGGTTTTAATTTTAGGTTAGGGACTTTGGGTGGAAAAAGAGCTAAATGCCCTTTTAAACGCAATGCCCATACAAATGCCCTTTTCAGCTTAGGTTTTTTAGATAGGTTTTTATTTGGGGGGTTGGTTGTGTGGGTGGTGGGTTTTACTGTTGGGGGTTGTTTGTATTTTTATTTACAGGTAAAAGCTGATTTCTTTGGGGCAATGCCCCGCAAAAGGCCCTTTTAAGGGCCTTTGGTAGTTTAGTGTAGGCTAGGGTTTTTTTTATTTTTGGGGGGGCTTTTTATTTCATAGGGCTATTAGATTAGGAGTAATTAGTTTAAATATTTGATAATTTATTTTTTATTTTATGTAACTTAGTGTTTTTTATTTTGTGTAACTTAGTTGTTATTTTTTGTAATTTAGTAATTTTTAATAGTAGATTTAAATAATTTGAGTAGGGTTAGGTGTTTAAATATGTAATATAGTTAATTTAATTGTTAGTTTAATGTAATTTTAGTATAATAGGCTAGATTAATGAATAGTTTAATATAGTTTAATGTTATTTTAGTATAATAGTTAGGGTAGATTAATGAATAGTTTAATATAGTTTAATGTAATTTAATGTATTTTTAGTATAATAGGGTAGGTTAATTTGTAGTTTAATATAGTTTATTTTAATTCTAAAGGTAAGTTTAAATTTATTATAAGATAGGGATGAGTTAATATTTAATGTAAAGTTAGCGGGTTGTTAGGTTTAGGGGTTAAACACTTAATTTTGTTTATGGTGATGTGGGGGGCTGGCGGTTTAGGGGTTAATAGGTTTAGTAAGTGGTAGTGATGTGGGAGGCCAGGGGTTTAGGGATTAATACATTTATTTAGTTGCGGTGGGCACCGGGAGCGGTGGGATAGGGGTTAATACATTTATTTAGTTGCGGCGGGGTCGGGGAGCTGCGGGATAGGGGTTAATGACATTATGTTGGTGGAGGTGGGGTCCGGGAGCCGTGGGATAGGGGTTAATAAGATTATGTAGGTGGCGGCGATGTCGGGGGCGGCAAATTAGGGGTGTTTAGACTCGGGGTACATGTTAGGGTGTAAGGTGTGAACGTAACTTTTATTCTAGCATAGAAATCAATGGGGTATCTGGCAGCATCGAACATAAGCTTTCACTGCTTTTAGACTCCCATTGATTCCTATTGCATCCGCGGCCTCCAGGGTGGCGGATTGAAAAGCAGGTACGCTGGGCCAGAATAGTGTCGAGCGTACCTGTTAGAGGTTTGTTAACTAGCAAAAGTTGTCAGATAGTGATGAATTTGTATTCGGAACATCTGTAATGACGTAAGCATCAATCTGTGTCAGATTGAAACCGGCGGATCGTATATTACGTCATAAATTTCAACTTTTGCTGGTCTGTAGGCTTTGATAAATGGGGCGAATCAGGCTCGCCACAATTACGCTGCGGAATTCCAGCGTATTTGCGGTTGACGGCTTGATAAATATCCCTCTTTGTCTTGTGAGTACCCACCTTGAAGGGGGGATTGTGTGATTGTTTTATGAATTTGTATTAAACAAGATAACACTATGAGGAGGTTCTTTGTGCGCTTATTCCCACATATTTGACACATTTTCATTGGAACTCCAGCCTTGTACCGAAGTACTATTTAATAAGCTGTGGTGCCTCCCAGAGTGTGAAGCGAAGGGAAAACATAATTTATGCTTACCTGATAAATTTAATTTCTCTTGTAGTGTAGTCAGTCCACGGGTCATCATTACTTATGGAATATATCTCTCCTAACAGGAAGCTGCAAGAGGATCACCCAAGCAGAGCTGCTATATAGCTCCTCCCCTCACATGTCATATTCAGTCATTCGACCAAAACCAGACGAGAAAGGAGAAACCATAGGGTGCAGTGGTGACTGGAGTTTAATTAAAATTTAGATCTGCCTTAAAGACAGGGCGGGCCGTGGACTGACTACACTACAAGAGAAATAAATTTATCAGGTAAGCATAAATTATGTTTTCTCTTGTTAAGTGTAGTCAGTCCACGTGTCATCCATTACTTATGGAATACCAATACCAAAGCTAAAGTACACGGATGAAGGGAGGGACAAGGCAGGAACATTAAACAGAAGGAACCACTGCCTGAAGTACCTTTCTCCCAAAAATAGCCTCCGAAGAAGCAAAAGTGTCAAATTTGTAAAATTTTGAAAAAGTGTGAAGTGAAGACCAAGTTGCAGCCTTGCAAATCTGTTCAACAGAGGCCTCATTTTTAAAGGCCCAGGTGGAAGCCACAGCTCTAGTAGAATGAGCTGTAATCCTTTCAGGAGGCTGCTGTCCAGCAGTCTCATAGGCTAAATGTATTATGCTACGAAGCCAGAAAGAGAGAGAGGTAGCCGAAGCTTTTGAACCTCTTCTCTGTCCAGAGTAAACGACAAACAGGGAAGAAGATTTGACGAAAATCCTTAGTTGCCTGCAAATAGAACTTCAGGGCACGGACTACGTCCAGATTATGCAAAGTCGTTCCTTCTTTGAAGAAGGGTTAGGACACAGTGATGGAACAACAATCTCTTGATTGATATTCCTGTTAGTTATCTACCTTAGGTAAGAACCCAGGTTTAGTACGCAGAACTACCTTGTCTGAATGAAAAATCAGATAAGGAGAATCACAATGTAAGGCAGATAACTCAGAGACTCTTCGAGCCGAGGAAATAGCCATCAAAAACAGAACCTTCCAGGATAACAGCTTGATATCAATGGAATGAAGGGGTTCAAATGGAACGCCTTGAAGAAACGTTAAGAACTAAGTTTAAGCTCCACGGCGGAGCAACAGTCTTAAACACAGGCTTAATCCTAGCTAAAGCCTGACAAAAAGCCTGAACGTCTGGAACTTCAGCCAGACGTTTGTGTAGAAGAATAGACAGAGCAGAAATCTGTCCCTTTAACGAACTAGCAGATAAGCCCTTTTCTAAACCCTCTTGTAGAAAAGGACAATATCCTAGGAATCTTAACCTTACTCCATGAGTAACTCTTGGATTCGCACCAATATAAATATTTACGCCATATCTTATGGTAAATTTTTCTGGTAACAGGTTTCCTAGCCTGTATTAAGGTATCAATAACCGACTCCGAGAAGCCCACGCTTTGATAGAATCAAGCGTTCAATCTCCATGCAGTCAGCCTCAGAGAAATTAGATTTGGATGTTTGAAAGGACCCTGAATTAGAAGGTCCTGTCTCAGAGGCAGAGACCACGGTGGACAGGACGACATGTCCACTAGGATCTGCATACCAGGTCCTGCGTGGCCACGCAGGCGCTATCAGAATCACCGAAGCTCTCTCCTGTTTGATCTTGGCAATCAAACGAGGAAGCATCGGAAATGGTGGAAACACATAAGCCATGTTGAAGACCCAAGGGGCTGTCAGAGCATCTATCAGCACCGCTCCCGGGTCCCTGGACCTGGATCCGTAACAAGGAAGCTTGGCGTTCTGGCGTTACGCCATGAGATCCAAATCTGGTTTGCCCCAACGATGAATCAGTTGAGCAAAGACCTCCGGATGAAGTTCCCACTCCCCCGGATGAAAAGTCTGGCGACTTAGAAAATCCGCCTCCCAGTTCTCCACGCCTGGGATGTAGATCGCTGACAGGTGGCAAGAGTGAGACCTCTGCCCAGCGAATTATCTTTGAGACTTCCAACATCGCTAGGGAACATCTGGTTCCCCCCTTGATGGTTGATGTAAGCCACAGTCGTGATGTTGTCCGACTGAAATCTGATGAACCTCAGAGTTGCTAACTGAGGCCAAGCTAGAGAGCATTGAATAATTGCTCTTAATTCCAGAATATTTATTGGGAGGAGTCTTCTCCTCCTGAGTCCATAATCCCTGAGCCTTCAGGGAGTTCCAGACTGCGCCCCAACCTAGAAGGCTGGCGTCTGTGTTACAATCGTCCAATCTGGCCTGCGAAGGTCATCCCCTTGGACAGATGTGGCCGAGAAAGCCACCATAGAAGAGAATCTCTGGTCTCTTGATTCCAGATTTAGTAGGGGGGACAAATCTGAGTAATCCCCGTTCCACTGACTTAGCATGCACAATTGCAGCGGTCTGAGATGCAGGCGCGCAAATGGTACTATGTCCATTGCCGCTACCATTAAGCCGATTACTTCCATGCACTGAGCTACTGACTGGTGTGGAATGGAATGAAGGACACGGCAAGCATTTAGAAGTTTTGATAACCTGGCCTCTGTCAGGTAAATTTTCATCTCTGCAGAATCTATAAGAGTCCCTAGAAAGGAAACCCTTGTAAGTGGTAATAGAGAACTCTTTTCCACGTTCACCTTCCACCCATGCGACCTCAGAAATGCCAAAACTATCTCCGTATGAGACTTGGCAGTTTGAAAACTTGACGCTTGTATCAGAATGTCGTCTAGGTACGGAGTCACCACTATGCCTCGCGGTCTTAGTACCGCCAGAAGTGAGCCCAGAACTTTTGTAAAGATTCTTGGAGCCGTAGCCAATCCGAAGGGAAGAGCTACAAACTGTTAATGCCTGTCTAGGAAAGCAAATCTTAGGGTACCAATAATGATCCTTGTGAATCGGTATGTGAAGGTAGGCATCCTTTAAGTCATGTGGTCATGTACTGACCCTCTTTGGATCATGGGAAGGATGGTTTGAATAGTTTCCATTTTGAATGATGGAACTCTTAGGAATTTGTTTAGGATTTTTAAGTTCAAGATTGGTCTGAAGGTTCCCTCTTTCTTGGGAACCACAAATAGATTTGAATAGAATCCTTGCCCGTGTTCCGTCCGCGGAACTGGGTGGATCACCCCCATTAGTAAGAGGTCTTGTACACAGCGTAGAAACGCCTCTTTCTTTATTTGGCTTGCTGATAACCTTGAAAGATGAAATCTCCCTCGTGGAGGAGAAGTTTTGAAGTCCAGGAGATATCCCTGAGATATGATCTCCAACGCCCAGGGATCCTGGACATCTCTTGCCCAAGCCTGGGCGAAGAGAGAAAGTCTGCCCCCAACTAGATCCGTTTCCGGATAGGGGGCCCTCTCTCATGCTGTCTTAGGGGGCAGCAGCAGGTTTCTTGGCCTGCTTGCCCTTGTTCCAGGACTGGTTAACTTTCAGCCCTGCCTGTAAGCGAGCAACAGCTTCCTTCCTGTTTTGGAGCGGAGGAAGTTGATGCTGCTCCTGCCTTGAAGTTACGAAAGGCACGAAAATTAGACTGTTTGGCCTTTGATTTGGCCTGTCCTGAGGTAGAGCATGGCCTTACCTCCCGTAATGTTCAGCTATAATTTCTTTCAAGCCAGGCCCGAATAAGGTCTGCCCTTTGAAAGGAATATTAAGCAATTTAGATTTAGAAGTCAAGTCAGCTGACCAGGATTTAAGCCATAGCGCTCTGCGCGCTTTGGATGGCGTAATCCGGAGTTCTTAGCCGTAAGTTTGGTTAAATGTACGACGGCATCAGAAACAAATGCGTTAGCTAGCTTAAGTTGCTTTAAGCTTGTTCATAATTTCATCCAATGGAGGCTGTGCGAATGGCCTCTTCCAGAGACTCAAACCAGAATGCCGCCGCAGCAGTGACAGGCACAATGCATGCAAGGGGCTGTAAGATAAAACCTTGTTGAACAAACATTTTCTTAAGGTAACCCTCTAATTTCTTATCCATTGGATCTGAAAAGGCACAAACTATCCTCCACCGGGATAGTGGTACGCTTAGCTAAAGTAGAAACTGCTCCCTCCACCTTAGGGACCGTCTCCATAAGTCTCGTGTGGTGCGTCTATAGGAAACATTTTCCTAAATATGGAGGAGGGGAAAAAGAGCACACCAGGTCTATCCCACTCCTGCTAATAATCTCTGTAAGCCTTTTAGGTATAGGAAACACGTCAGTAACACACCGGTACCGCATAGTATCTATCCAACCTACATAATTTTTCTGGAATTGCAACCGTGTTACAATCATACAGAGCCGCTAATACCTCCCCTAGCAATATGCGGAGGTTCTCAAGCTTAAATTTAAAATTAGAAATCTCTGAATCCAGTCTCCCTGGATCAGATCCGTCACCCACAGAATGAAGCTCTCCGTCTTCATGTTCTGCAAACTGTGACGCGAGTATCTGACATGGCTCTCACCTCATCCGCGCGCTTCTGTCCTTAACCAAGAGCTATCGCGCTTGCCTCTTAATTCTGGCAATTTAGATAATACTTCTGTCATAACAGTATGCCATGTCTTGCAAAGGTATTTGTAAGGGCCTCCCTGATGTACTTGGCGCCACAAAATCACGCACCCTCCTGAGCGGGAGGCGAAGGTACTGACACGTGAGGAGAGGTTAGTCGGCATAACTTCCCCCTCGTTGTCTGGTGATAATATCTTTACATGTAAAGATTGACTTTTATTTAAAGTAACATCAATCGCAATTAGTACAAAGGATTGCACCCACCAGCAAATGGATGATTAACCCCTTAATACCGCAAAAACGGATAACAATTTAATAATTAACGTTTTTAATCACAGTCAAAACACACTGTCACAGGTCTGCTGTGACTGATTAACCTCCCTCAAAATAAATTTTGAAGACCCCTGAGCTCTCTAGAGACGATCTGGATCATGGAGGATGAAGTTGACAGATTGTGACTGAATTTTTCTGCGCAAAAAAAGCGCTATAATAGGCCCTCCCACTCATATTACAACAGTGGGGAAGCTCAGATAACTGTTTCTATGCAGAAAACAAAGATGGCCATGTGGTAAAAATCATGCCCCAATAAGTTTTATCACCAAGTACCTCACAAAAAACGATTAACCAAATGCCAGTAAACGTTTTTAAACATACATTTGAAAAGTTATGAAGTGTTATTAATAAGCCTGCTACCAGTCGCTTTTACTGCAGTTAAGGCTCATACATTATTTCAGTATTAACAGTATTTTCTGAGTCATTCCATTCCTTAGAAAAATACATTCAGGTGTACACACACTCATCAGCCTGATACCAGTCGCTATCACTGCATTTAAGGAAAGTGGAGGGCTGATTAAGCACGCAGCAACTTAAGGGTTAACTTTTGACTTAGTTGCTACGTGCATTAATGTATATGTGTGCTGCTGGTATGACAGCTAGAGGGAGATGTTGCACAACCTATATTTAAGAGCTGTAGGCAGGAAGTAGGGTCACTAACCTGTTTTCTGTCTTGCAGGTGGAAGCATGGTGAAGCCTCGTCGCACTTCCAGGCCTCCAAGGCGTTTTTGTGAAGAGCAGGATTCACCTGAAAAGAGAAGGAGGACATTAGCCTATACTATGGGTGATATCATTCCTCCCTCTCCCTCTGTCCCCTCAGCTATGCCTTTTCCTCATGCTACTTATGCTCTCCTGTCCTCTTCTCTCCCTGCTCCCCTCCTCCTCCCCCCTCCCCCCTCTTTTCTCCCTGCCTATTCTATATCCCTTCCTTCTTCTTCTGTCTCTTCTTCTGTAATTTTTTCCTCCCCTTCTTCTGTTCCTGTAGTTTCTTTCTCTTCCTCTCTTGCGGTTCCTATTTTTTCTTCCACTCCTTCTTTCTTCCCTGCACTTACTAGGACTTCTTATTTCCCCTTGGGCAACCCCCCTCAAGCATCCATCCCTCCCAGCAGCTTGCCGTTTTCAGCCCCTGCATCTTGCATGCATGGGGGGATCGGTCCTGCTGCTCCCTCTGCTCCGGATCGTCACATGGTGGAGGGGGACCCTATGTCCCCCTTGCTTCTTAGTGACACCGGTCTGTCCGATGGATCCGACTCTCCTCCTCTGACTGCCGGTCAGAGGGTAGTCGGTGGTGGAGAGGCGGATCCAGGGCCTTCTAAAGCGGGGCCGTCTGCGCCGCATGGCCTAGGAGCCATGCGGTCTTCTTCCCATGTGCGCGTGCGTGTTACGTCACCGACTCCGCCCCCGTGACGTCACGCGCCCTCCGTCTCGGCGCCATCTTGCTCAGAGAGAGCCCGCGCGCAGAGACCGGAGGCTGCGCATCCAGCAGGAGTTACCAGGCCAGGCAGCAATCGGATACCCTCCCAGGTAAGTGGGGTATCCGGTCCTGGCAATAGGGCTAAGGGAGGCTGTGAGCTATAGGAAGGGCCAAGGGGCCGGCAAAAAGGGGAAAGGTCCTCTCAAAAAGGCTGCAGGGGTCAGTAAGCCAAAACGAACTAGACAAGGGGCAGTTAGGAAGGGGCATCAAGCAGTAGATTTAACCCCCACTGGGAAACGCATAAATAAATCAGGGGGGTACATGAATATTTTGGCCAGCTTAAAAAAGAAACTTTTAGCCAGGGGCCCAGGCAGTTTGCAGGGGGTAGGTGTATCACAGAGTCAGGGACAGGGGGCACAGAACCTTATTGTCGATTCCAGTGATACCCCCACTTGCCCTATTGTATTACAGGTTGCGATGGCATCGGCAGCATCTACATCGGCCGCAACTGAGGCTGCTGCAGCAATACCAAGTCAAGCCGGGACGTCAGCTGCAGTGGTGATCCCCGCAGCAAGGCAGACACCTCGACCTACGCCTTTGGTGTCGGTTCCTGCGTCATCAGGAGCAGAAGCAGCTGCTGGAGCTGGTGAGTCCTTGATTGCACCACACTGTAGGGGGGAGGATGGTTTCTCCACAGGGGACTCTGATAGTTCATCAGGTTTCAAGGACAAAGGTCAGCGCAAGCTGTTTAGGTATATTAGGAAGATAGCGGACGCAAAGGGGCCAGCGTAGTAGGCTCAGTTAGCTTAGGGGCGCCAGGTGGATCCCAGGGACTGTCAGTCCTGGGTTCCCTGCCGGGTAGTCAGGCTAGCTCATCGAAGTTGCTAGTGGCCAGCACGTCGGATACTTATCCGTGCATCGTGCATTCGCTCCATTCCCATCTCAAACCGCGCATTGCTAGACGTATTAAGGAAGGGAGGTACGTTAAGATCTTTGAGCTGTCTAGGCTAGCGCAGGATCTGAAAGAGAGAGTCGAGGAGGGGTCTGGCGACAAGAAAGCCAAGAGACCTGAGACATACGAGTAATGGATGCGGTGCTTCCGAGTATTGGCTTCCTGTTATTTGGAAGCTAACCCTCAACATAACCTGAATATCCTCAAGTATATGGAAGTCATCGATGACATCCATACAAGAGGTAAAGGGACAGCGTGGCGTCAATACGACGCCGAGTTCCGGCGCAGGTTGGAATCTAATCCAATTCTTCATTTTGGAATGAAGGAAATGGATTTGTTCTCGGGCCTGGAGCTATCAGACAGCGTAGTCGTTACTCCCACAAGGCCGGCGTTGCCTAGCATGCCGAATAGGCAGTTTAGACGGCGGGGGGGAGAGTGTTGGAAGTTCCAAGAGAAGCAGTGTGATAAGGGAACCCAGTGTCTCTTTCGTCACATCTGCATCTACTGCAGTGGGGCCCACGCGGGCACTGAATGCCCCAGGCGTTGTGATTCAAGCGGGGGAGGCCCCCATTTAGACCGCAAGCTGCGGGAAAGGGCGCATACACCCCTGAGGCTAGGGGAAATTTGTAGCTTGCTTAGGGAATATCCAGATCAGGTAGCGGCTGGCTTCCTTAGATCCGGTTTGTCATATGGTTTTTGCATTCCAGTTAAGCGCCCCGTTTTTTCCTCCCCTATAGTTTGCAATCTTAAATCTGTTGCTCAACATCCACAGGCCGTGGCGGATAAGATAGCCAAGGAAGTAGAGTTAGGGAGCATGGCCGGCCCTTATTTAAGTGCCCCTTTGGGGAACTTAGTTGTCTCCCCTCTAGGCATAGTGCCAAAGAAAGAGCCCGGGAAGTTCAGGCTGATACAGCATTTGTCTCACCCTGAGGGTGCGTCCGTGAACGACGCGCTCGATGAGGGAGACACGTCTGTTTCTTACCAATCCTTTGAATCCGCGTTGGCGGTTATTCAAGGGTTGGGGCGAGGGATGGAGATGGCGAAGGTTGACATTGAATCTGCCTTTCGCCTCCTGCCTATCCATCCGGGGAGTTTCTATCTGATGGGGTGCAGGTTTCAGGATCGGTACTACGTGGACCGCTGCTTACCAATGGGTTGCGCCATTTCGTGCGCTTACTTTGAATTATTTAGTTCCTTTTTGCATTGGGCAGTGGTTTCGCGAGTCCGGGCTGGAACATGTGGCGCATTATTTAGATGATTTCTTGTTGATGGGTAGGGCAGGATCTGGGGATTGCGCAAGGTTGCTTGCTAGTATGATTCATCTTTCTTCGCGCCTAGGTGTTCCTTTGGCAGCGGAAAAGACTGAAGGGCCTGGTACGCGTATTGCTTCCTGGGTATCGAAATCGATACCATGAAGGGAGAATGTAGGTTGCCTAGGGCTAAGATTGACTCTGCATTGGCAGCCATTCTAGCTATCAGAGAGGCTGGGAGGTCCACGCTGCGTGACTTTCAGTCTCTGCTTGGCCTCTTGAATTCGCTCACAGGTTTCCTATGGGCAAGATTTTTAATCGAGAATGGAGGCGGCAACCAGGGACTTAATTACCTAGGGCCCCGGTTAGGATAGAAACTTGACACTGCTGGAGCTTTTCCCCATCTTAGTAGCTGTTGAGCTGTGGCACGGGCGCTTACAGAACCGGGCGGTTACTTTCTGGTGCGATAACCTGAGCGTGGTGCACGCTATCAACAGGCTATCGGCTTCTTCCCCCCCTGTAGTTAACGTGCTGCGTCAGCTTGTCCTGCTCTGTCTGCGACATAACATTATGTTCACGGCGAGACATGTCCCCGGGGTCCGCAACGTGATAGCGATTCGCTGTCCAGGGGTCAGTGGATAGGTTTAGGGAGTCTGCGCCTGCAGCTGAGGCGCGGGGTGACGTTTGTCCTGCTTATCTCTGGCAGGTGGTGAGTTCTGGGGAACTGCGCTAAGGTTGCTGCAAGGTCGCTGGCGGCGAGAACATGGCATTCATACCGCAAGTATTGGGCCGAATGGGAGGACTTTCTGTCCATGCAGGTTTATCCTGGAGCACGCCAGGCGTGCACAGCTTTTTGCAGTGGGTGGCGTGTTTACATGAGAAAGGAGTGGCGCCGGGCGCCATAGGCAGCAGGGCAGCGGCCGTTCTTTCTTTTCCAAGTTATATGGAGTCCCAGATATGTCGAAGTCTTTTCTGGCCAGGGCAGCCATCAAAGGGGCACATAGGGTTACAGTGGTTAGAAAGGATATCAGAGAACCAGTAAACTAGGGATAGGCTGTTGAGTATGATGAGGTCCTCCCGATTATCTGCAGTTCAGAGTATGAGGTTGTCCTCTTTGCAGCTGCATTTGCTCTGGCATACTTCGCTGCGCTGCGTGTCAGCGAATTAGTACTCCATCCAAGGGCGCTAGCGGGTCTGCGCTGCTGATGGAGCATGTTAGGCTTGAAAGGGACGTGGTCCTGGTATTCGTGGCTCGATCCAAGACGGATCAGTTGGGGAAAGGGAAATGGCTCAATTTGCTATCGCAGGTGGAGCCATTAATTTGCCCGGTTCATGCTGTAAAAATATACAGACGTCAGGCCAAAGGTTGAGGGTGCGTTTTGGTCCACGCTAACCGGTTCCTTTATCTGTTTTTCAATTTAGAGTGTTCTGAGAAAGGTAGTCCTTGAGTTTAGATGGGACCCCTCGGTGGTGGCCCCGCATTCGTTTAGGATGGGGCTGCCACTGACGCGGCCATGGCTGGGTCTTCAGAGAGGGAAATCAAGGTTTTAGGGCGATGGGCTTCAGACAAGTTTAAGAAATACATTAGACCGCTGAAGCGTGATGTTGTTGTTTAATGCGTTTAGTTAAGTTCCATTTGTTATTGTTGGTTGGGTTTGAGGAAGCCAGTTTGTTCTATTTCTTTATTATTACAGGTGGAGGGCGCCCGTGCATGAGAGTATGGATTGTGGGGCATTCGTATGTCCATTGGCTGCCTTGCGTGCAGCGGCAAGCGCAGGAGGTTTGCAGTTGGGGTTGCCAGCAAGGAGGATAGGAATCCGGTGGCTTGGCAAGCGAGGATGATGTGGTCGGAGTTGCCGACCCAAGTGGCAGAGGCCAGAAGGCGTTGGGGGCGCCCTCATGTGATTGTGTTACATTTGGGGGGAAATGATGTTGGGACCATGCCCATGGGGATTTGGCGAGTGTGATGATAGCAGACATCAGATGGTTGGCGACCCAGTTTCCTGAGGTCAGGATTGTGTGGTCCCAGATTATCTCCAGGAATGTTTGGAGCATATGAGCTCTCGCAAGGCAGGCTTTAGAGTGAAGAGAAAGCTCAATAGGACATTAGCAAGGCTGTGTAGCAGATGGGGGAAAGTCATCACTCACGATAACATCCGAATTGACACACCCAGGGCTTTTCCCGGAGGGACGAAATACACCTGTCCGATTTAGGGAATGATTTGTTTTTGGGGAACATCAGACGGTCTCTTGGCTTCACTAACGGCTAGATTGGAGTTGGCGGTAAAAGGGCTGTTAACCGCTCCGCGGGTTTTTTCTGGCCGCACCATAAATTTAACTCTGGTATCGAGAGTTCAAACAAATGCTGCGTTAGGCTCCAAAAAAGGAGCGTAGAGCATATTTAGCGCAAATGCAACTCTCGATACCAGAGTTGCTTACGGACGCGGCCGGCCTCAAAAACGTGCTCGTCGCACGATTCTCCCATAGGAAACAATGGGCTGTTTGAGCTGAAAAAAAACCTAACACCTGCAAAAAAGCAGCGTTCAGCTCCTAACGCAGCCCCATTGTTTCCTATGGGAAACACTTCCTACGTCTGCACCTAACACTCTAACATGTACCCCGAGTCTAAACACCCCTAGCCTTACACTTATTAACCCCTAATCTGCCGCCCCCGCTATCGCTGAAACCCGCCAGCCCTACGCTCCGTAACCGCCGCCACCTACGATATCCCTATGTACCCCTAATCTGCTGCCCTAACACCGCCGACCCCTATGTTAAATTTATTAACCCCTAATCTGCCCCCCACTACGTCGCCGACACCTACCTACACTTATTAACCCCAATCTGCCGAGCGGACCTGAGCGCTACTATAATAAAGTTATTAACCCCTAATCCGCCTCACTAACCCTATCATAAATAGTATTAACCCCTAATCTGCCCTCCCTAACATCGCCGACACCTACCTTCAATTATTAACCCCTAATCTGCCGACCGGAGCTCACCGCTATTCTAATAAATGTATTAACCCCTAAAGCTAAGTCTAACCCTAACACTAACACCCCCCTAAATTAAATATAATTTTTATCTAACAAAATAAATTAACTCTTATTAAATAAATGATTCCTATTTAAAGCTAAATACTTACCTGTAAAATAAATCCTAATATAGCTACAATATAAATTACATTTATATTATAGCTATTTTAGGATTAATATTTATTTTACAGGTAACTTTGTATTTATTTTAACCAGGTACAATAGCTATTAAATAGTTAAGAACTATTTAATAGTTACCTAGTTAAAATAATAACAAATTTACCTGTAAAATAAATCCTAACCTAAGATATAATTAAACCTAACACTACCCTATCAATAAAATAATTAAATAAACTACCTACAATTACCTACAATTAACCTAACACTACACTATCAATAAATTAATTAACACAATTGCTACAAATAAATACAATTAAATAAACTATCTAAAGTACAAAAAAAAAAAATAACTAAGTTACAGAAAATAAAAAAATATTTACAAACATAAGAAAAATATTACAACAATTTTAAACTAATTACACCTACTCTAAGCCCCCTAATAAAATAACAAAGACCCCCAAAATAAAAAATTCCCTACCCTATTCTAAAATACAAAAATTACAAGCTCTTTTACCTTACCAGCCCTGAACAGGGCCCTTTGCGGGGCATGCCCCAAGAATTTCAGCTCTTTTGCCTGTAAAAAAAAACATACAATACCCCCCCCCAACATTACAACCCACCACCCACATAGCCCTAATCTAACCCAAACCCCCTTAAATAAACCTAACACTAATCCCCTGAAGATCTTCCTACCTTGTCTTCACCATCCAGGTATCACCGATCCGTCCTGGCTCCAAGATCTTCATCCAACCCAAGCGGGGTTGGCGATCCATAATCCGGTGCTCCAAAGTCTTCCTCCTATCCGGCAAGAAGAGGACATCCGGACCGGCAAACATCTTCTCCAAGCGGCATCTTCTATGTTCTTCCATCCGATGACGACCGGCTCCATCTTGAAGACCTCCAGCGCGGATCCATCCTCTTCTTCCGACGACTAGACGACGAATGACGGTTCCTTTAAGGGACGTCATCCAAGATGGCGTCCCTCGAATTCCGATTGGCTGATAGGATTCTATCAGCCAATCGGAATTAAGGTAGGAATATTCTGATTGGCTGATGGAATCAGCCAATCAGAATCAAGTTCAATCCGATTGGCTGATCCAATCAGCCAATCAGATTGAGCTCGCATTCTATTGGCTGATCGGAACAGCCAATAGAATGCGAGCTCAATCTGATTGGCTGATTGGATCAGCCAATCGGATTGAACTTGATTCTGATTGGCTGATTCCATCAGCCAATCAGAAAATTCCTACCTTAATTCCGATTGGCTGATAGAATCCTATCATCCAATCGGAATTCGAGGGACGCCATCTTGGATGACGTCCCTTAAAGGAACCGTCATTCGTCGTCTAGTCGTCGGAAGAAGAGGATGGATCCGCGCTGGAGGTCTTCAAGATGGAGCCGGTCGTCATCGGATGGAAGAACATAGAAGATGCCGCTTGGAGAAGATGTTTGCCGGTCCGGATGTCCTCTTCTTGCCGGATAGGAGGAAGACTTTGGAGCACCGGATTATGGATCGCCAACCCCCGCTTGGGTTGGATGAAGATCTTGGAGCCAGGACGGATCGGTGATACCTGGATGGTGAAGACAAGGTAGGAAGATCTTCAGGGGATTAGTGTTAGGTTTATTTAAGGGGGTTTGGGTTAGATTAGGGTATGTGGGTGGTGGGTTGTAATGTTGGGGGGGGGTATTGTATGTTTTTTTTAACAGGCAAAAGAGCTGAAATTCTTGGGGCATGCCCCGCAAAGGGCCCTGTTCAGGGCTGGTAAGGTAAAAGAGCTTGTAATTTTTGTATTTTAGAATAGGGTAGGGAATTTTTTATTTTGGGGGTCTTTGTTATTTTATTAGGGGGCTTAGAGTAGGTGTAATTAGTTTAAAATTGTTGTAATATTTTTCTTATGTTTGTAAATATTTTTTTATTTTCTGTAACTTAGTTCTTTTTATTTTTTGTACTTTAGATAGTTTATTTAATTGTATTTATTTGTAGCAATTGTGTTTAATTAATTTATTGATAGTGTAGTGTTAGGTTAATTGTAGGTAATTGTAGGTAGTTTATTTAATTATTTTATTGATAGGGTAGTGTTAGGTTTAATTATATCTTAGGTTAGGATTTATTTTACAGGTAAATTTGTAATTATTTTAACTAGGTAACTATTAAATAGTTCTTAACTATTTAATAGCTATTGTACCTGGTTAAAATAAATACAAGTTACCTGTAAAATAAATATTAATCCTAAAATAGCTATAATATAAATGTAATTTATATTGTAGCTATATTAGGATTTATTTTACAGGTAAGTATTTAGCTTTAAATAGGATTAATTTATTTAATAAGAGTTAATTTATTTCGTTAGATAAAAATTATATTTAACTTAGGGGGGTTTAGTGTTAGGGTTAGACTTAGCTTTAGGGGTTAATACATTTATTAGAATAGCGGTGAGCTCGGTCGGCAGATTAGGGGTTAATAATTGAAGGTAGGTGTCGCGATGTTAGGGAGGCAGATTAGGGGTTAATACTATTTATGATAGGGTTAGTGAGGCGGATTAGGGGTTAATAACTTTATTATAGTAGCGCTCAGGTCCGCTCGGCAGATTAGGGGTTAATAAGTGTAGGTAGGTGTCGGCGACGTTGTGGGGGCAGATTAGGGGTTAATAAATATAATATAGGGGTCGGCGATGTTAGGGTAGCAGATTAGGGGTACATAGGGATAACGTAGGTGGCGCGATTTGCGGTCGGAAGATTAGGGGTTAATTATTTTAAGTAGCTTGCGGCGACGTTGTGGGGGGCAGTTAGGGGTTAATAAATAAATATAGGGGTCGGCGGGGTTAGGGGCAGCAGATTAGGGGTACATAAGTATAACGTAGGTGGCGGTCGGCAGATTAGGGGTTAAAAATTTTAATCGAGTGGCGGCGATGTGGGGGGACCTCGGTTTAGGGGTACATAGGTAGTTTATGGGTGTTAGTGTACTTTAGGGTACAGTAGTTAAGAGCTTTATGAACCGGCGTTAGCCAGAAAGCTCTTAACTCCTGCTTTTTCAGGCGGCTGGAATCTTGTCGTTAGAGCTCTAACGCTCACTGCAGAAACGACTCTAAATACCAGCGTTAGAAAGATCCCATTGAAAAGATAGGCTCCGCAAATGGCGTAGGGGATCTGCGGTATGGAAAAGTCGCGGCTGTAAAGTGAGCGTTAGACCCTTTAATCACTGACTCCAAATACCAGCGGGCGGCCAAAACCAGCGTTAGGAGCCTCTAACGCTGGTTTTGACGGCTACCGCCGAACTCTAAATCTAGGCCTAAGTTTGTAGTGGCAGCAAGAGTTCCGTGTCCTCTTTGGGTGGCGGCAGAAGGGGTGCGACAAAATCCAGTAGGGACAGCCTGGGGGATAATAAGAGGAGGGGGACAGGCGAGCACATACAACGACAGCCGCAAGGGCCGACGCTCGGTGGCTCCCTGCACGATCCCTCCTAAAAAATCCTCTAGGCTGTCGGTTTGGGGGGCGTCCCCCATTCCCTTAGGGCGGTCGCACCCCTTGCTTTGGAGTTGTAGGACAGGGGTGCCTTTTTTCTTGCCAGCCAACGTTATTTGTTTATTAGGTTATTTATTAAGTTATTTGTTTAATAAATGCAACCCCTCTCCCCGGACGGGGGAAGGGGTTTTTTCTCCCATAACTGGTGTCCGCGTCTTTATTGGGTTATTGGGGTTAAGTGTGTTTTTTCCACGTAGCAGGTAAGAGCTAGAAAGTTTTACCCTTAGGAAAGTGGAGGGCTGATTAAGCACGCAGCAACTTAAGGGTTAACTTTTGACTTAGTTGCTACGTGCATTAATGTATATGTGTGCTGCTGGTATGACAGCTAGAGGGAGATGTTGCACAACCTATATTTAAGAGCTGTAGGCAGGAAGTAGGGTCACTAACCTGTTTTCTGTCTTCCCTCCCTTCCCTCCCAAGTTACAGATGTTCTGTTCCAGTTATGACGGGCGTGTTCCAGTTGACGGCGTGCAGGCGATGCTGGCAATAGTAACACTTTGGCTGGGGGCTGAATAGTCACTCGGACCTTAGTAAGTCCAAAGTGCTTTAAATTTTCTGTTTTAGGGACCCCCCTTCGGAACTAACAGTCTTTTGGCTGAGGAACCGTTGTCTGCAGAGTTCGGGGGTCCCTCAACTCTAGTTGGTTAGGAACATGGCGTCATGTTCCTGTTGCGGCGGCAGAAGGGGTGCGACAAAATCCAGTAGGGACAGCCTGGGGGATAATAAGAGGAGGGGGACAGGCGAGCACATACAACGACAGCCGCAAGGGCCGACGCTGTGGCTCCCTGCACGATCCCTCCTAAAAAATCCTCTAGGCTGTCGGGTTTGGGGGGCGTCCCCCATTCCCTTAGGGCGGTCGCACCCCTTGCTTTGGAGTTGTAGGACAGGGGTGCCTTTTTTCTTGCCAGCCAACGTTATTTGTTTATTAGGTTATTTATTAAGTTATTTGTTTAATAAATGCAACCCCTCTCCCCGGACGGGGGAAGGGTTTTTTTCTCCCATAACTGGTGTCCACGTCTTTATTGGGTTATTGGGGTTAAGCGTGTTTTTTCCACGTAGCAGGTAAGAGCTAGAAAGTTTTACCCTTAGGCTGAACTTACTTTACATTGGTATCAGCAGTATTTCCTCAGTCAATTCCATTCCTCAGAAAAATAATTTACTGCACATACCTCTTTTGCAGGGGGGCCCTGCATGCTATTCCCCTTCTCTGAAGTTACCTCACTCCTCAGATGAGAACAGCCAGTGGATCTTAGTTACGTCTGCTAAGATCATAGAAAACGCAGGCAGATTCTTCTTCTAATGCTGCCTGAGAATAAACAGCACACTCCGGTGCCATTTAAAATAACAAACTTTTGATTGTAGAAATAAACTAAGTTAAAAAACACCACAGACCTCTCACAGCGACCTATCTTAGTTAGGCTGCAAGAGAATGACTGAATATGACATGTGAGGGGAGGAGCTATATAGCAGCTCTGCTGGGTGATCCTCTTGCAGCTTCCTGTTAGGAAGAGATATATTCCATAAGTAATGGATGACCCGTGGACTGACTACACTTAACAAGAGAAAAGGACATTGGTCCCCAGATAAGAATTTTAATATATACAGTCTACTATACAATACGATCTGCAGATTTTCTTTGTGATATATATTATTATCCTTGCATTGCATTGTATATTGTGTGTGTTAGTGGGCGCAGTTTTCTTCTGTGTGTTTCACATGGATTTTTCTTTTATATATATATGTTAGTGCTCCTCAGGCTTTCTCTCAAGTGCTAACATTTTACTTTCCACTTGCAATATAGAAGTAAAAATAAGAGCGCTATGGTTTGCATTCTAGAGATGTTATGCGCCACTTGTTATTTAGGCCAACATGTTTAAGTACAACAAATAAAAAATAAAATAATTACAACATATTCTCATTATTTATTTAATTTATCTCTGTTTTTTCCAACACCATCACCGCTGCCAGATTGGGAGGTCCATATCGGAATAGTTTTTTTCTGGATAGGGTTTGAGTGAACCATTGTACACTCCCTCTACAGAGGCTGGAGTGCCTATATTACACTTAAAGGGACATGGAACCCAAGCTTGTTTTTTTCACAATTCAATTTACTTCATTATCTTGGTATCCTTTGTTGAGGGAGCAGCAATGCACTACTAGGAGCAAGCTGAACACATCTGGTGAATCAATAGCAACAAAGTTATATGTGTAGCCACTAATCATCAGCTAGCTCCTGCTGCTCCTATCAAAAAAGGATATTAAGACAATGAAGCAAATTAGATAATAAAAGTAAATCATAATGTTGTTTAAAACGTCATGCTCTGTCGGAATCACAAAAGTTTCCTTTGGACTTTACTGTCACTTTATAAGGTGAAATTTACTTAATTTTGCAACATTCTAAACAGTGATTGGTTAGCTCAGAGCTTATTTACAGTTGTCCCTAATTGGCCAATGAATAAAAGACTGAGAACATTGGCCAGAATAATATGCTTGCTATGCTGCCAAGGGGTCTTGTCATCAACGTTAAATCATGTTTGAAATTTATTGAGGCTCGTTTAACTTATCTTTTTCTATCTGATTACCAGTGGGTAATTTTGCCACTAACATCTATTATCACATTAAACTGCCCGGTAATATAAAATGTTTAATTAGGTGTAGATAAAAAAAAACTTTGCAATATTCTTTCATTATTTATTTTGTTCCCTTTTCCTCTAATGTAACTATGAAAATTGTTGGCTTTCTAATTTTCACTGAGTGCCTATAAAGTAAAAGGTGCCGCCATGCTTGAACTTAAGTTCTCACTTATGTTTCCTCTGCTGAAGGCAATTAAGGACAGATATTAAAAAGTCAATAAAATAGTCTGTCCAAACAAGGATATATCGAGCATAGGGTTATCTAAAAAAAAAAATGGTTCCCATGCAGCTTTGTTTGCACAGAGATAAGTTCAAACATGGCAGCCCCCATAACTAAGTTAAAGTACTTTATAGAAACTGAACCTTTACACTTACATTTACAATATTTAAACAACTAATATAATTGTACAATGTTCAACTACATATTATTCTAAGGCTTTGAATACATCATTATGTCTAGCAGTTCTTTACTGTTCGACACACCTTTAGAGGGCTATGAAACCCATTCAATCCCTTTCATGATTCAGATAGAGCATACGATTTTAAAAAAAAACTTTCTAATTTACTTCTATTAGCAATTTTTCTTTTTACTCTTGGTATCTTTTATTTAAAAGCAGGGATGTAATGCTTAGGAGCCGGACACTTTCTGGAGCACTATATGGCAACAGATTTGCAAGAATGTTATATATTTACAAGAGCACTATTTCCTGCCATCTAGTGCTCCAGATGTCCACCTAGGTATTTCTATAACACAGAATATTATGGGAGCAAAGCAAATTTGATAACAGAAGTAAATTGTAAACTTATAAATTGGTATGCTCTATCTGAATCGGAAAATACATTTTTTGGGGGTTTCATATCCCTTTAAAGTGAATGTCAACCATAGCGTTTTTGAAACGCTAGGGTTGACTGTTGAAACAAATAAAGGGCCCTTTCATTCATGAAGAGTAAGTTACTTCATGCAGAAAGCGCCCTTATTGTTTCAACCGTTCGCTGTTTCTAGTTGCTACGGCAGCCCAAGGCCAACATTTTTTTTTGCTAAGAGGTGACGTTTTCACCTCTTAGCCAATAGCCGTGTGGTAAATCCGGTTTGGCGCCCATGGGAGCCGGATTTACTGCACGGCTATTTGCTAAGATGTGAAAACGTCACCTCTTAGCAAAATATTTTTATGCCGTGTGCTGCCATAACAGCTAAGAACGGTGAACGGTTGAAACGAATAAAGGCAGTTTCTGCATGAAGTATCTTATGCTTCGTGAATTAAGTTCCCTTTATTTGTAAACAGTAAACCCTAGCGTTTCAAAAATGCTGTGGTTGACTTTTACCTTAAAGGGACACTGAACCTAAATTTTTCTTTTGTGATTCAGATAGAGCATGACATTTTAAGCAACTTTCTAATTTACTCCTATTATCAAATTTTCTTCATTCTCTTGGTATCTTTATTTGAAATGCAAGAATGTAAGTTTAGATGCCGGCCCATTTTTGGTGAACAACTTGGGTTGTTCTTGCTGATTGGTGGATAAATTCATCCACCAATAAAAAAGTGCTGTCCAGAGTTCTCAACCAAAAAAAACTTAGATGCCCTCTTTTCAAATAAAGATAGCAAGAGAACAAAGAAAAATTGATAATAGGAGTAAATTAGAAAGCTGCTTAAAATTGCATGCTCTATAGGAATCACTAAAGAAAAAAAATGGGTTCAGTGTCCCTTTAAGTAGTCTTGCAGGATAAAACGGAGCTTGTCTTAGCGATTTTGCAGACATGAAAGAAGGGTTGATCGTTTGCGCTCATGAGCAAAATAAAAAGTTGAGATTGTCTGTGTAAATTATTTCATCTTGCTGTCATATCTTAGTATTATTTTGTGATACCAATATCCATGACGGTAGGAGTTGTTCTATAATGGTTGTGAGATAGAGGCAACTCCAACTATTTTAATGGAGATGATCTCACTACTTGCTGCTCTGGGGCGCGATCCGATATAGATCGCAGTTTGCGGCGCAAGCGAGGGAACCCGCGTTGCCCGCAGTTTCAGCTCGCAACTCGAGCTATCCCATATATGTCGCCGTCAGATGCTAACGTGCCGTAAGTCTGACAAACCAGCGATGTCCAGAAATCTGCGCAAGTACAAATTTCTGGCGTCGCCAGTGACTTGCGGCACGTTAGAAACTGCCGGCGCCTACAAAACCTGACTAAAGTCTAAATCACCCGCACTGTCTAACACGCCTCCTTAACATAGCCCGACACGTCTAACACGCCTCCCTAGCATAGCCCGACACGTCTAACCCTCTATCCGCTATCCCCCCTCACTATCCTAACAATAAAATATGTATTAACCCCTAAACCGCCGCTACCTAATAAAGTTATTAACCCCTAAACCGCCGCCAGCTATATTAAATCTATAACCCCCTAAAGTGAGCCCCTAACACCGCCGCCATCTACCTTACCTACCCCCTAAAGTGAGCCCCTACCCCGCCGCTATTTTAAAATTATTAACCCCTAATCTAATCCCCCTACCCCCCGCTATTTTAAAATTATTAACCCCTAATCTAATCCCCCTACCCCGCCGCCATCTATATTAAATTATTTAACCCCTAAAATACTAAACTATCCCTACCACTAAACCTAAGTCTAACCCTACAAATAGCCCTGAAAAGGGCTTTTTGCGTGGCATTGCCCCAAAGTAACAGCTCTTTTGCCAGCCCTTAAAAGGGCTTTTTGCGGGGCATGCCCCAAAGTAACAGCTCTTTTGCCAGCCCTTAAAAGGGCTTTTGGCGGGGCTTTGTCACAAAGTAAACTGCTCTTTTGCCTATAATCTACATCCCCCTACACCGCGGCCACCTATAATAAATGTATTAACCCCTAATCTAATCCCCCACACCGCCGCCAGCTATATTAACTATATTAACCCTAATTATATTAGGGTTAATATAGTTAATATAGTTATTATATTATATATATTAACTATATTAACCCTAATTATATTAGGGTTAATATAGTTAATATCGTTATTATATTATATATATATTAAGTATAATAACCCTATCTAACTCTAACATCCTAACTAAACTCTTATTAAAATAAATCTAATATTAATATTATTAATTAATATATTCCTATTTAAATCTAAATACTTACCTATAAAATAAACCCTAAGATAGCTACAATGTAATTAATAATTACATTATAGCTATGTTAGGGTTTATATTTATTTTACAGGTAAATTGTTAATTATTTTAACTAGGTATAATAGCTATTAAATAGTTATTAACTATTTAATAGCTACCTAGTTAAAATAATTACCCAATTACCTGTAAAATAAATCCTAACCTAAGTTACAAATACACCTACACTATCAATAAATTAAATAAACTACAAATATCTATCTAAAAATACAATTAAATAAACTAAACTAAATTACAAAAAATAAAAAAAAGATTACAAGATTTTTAAGCTAATTACACCTATTCTAAGCCCCCTAATAAAATAATAAAGCCCCCCAAAATAAAAAAATTCCCTACCCTATTCTAAATTAAAACAAGTTCAAAGCTCTTTTACCTTACCAGCCCTTAAAAGGGCCTTTTGTGGGGGCATGCCCCAAAGAAAACTGCTCTTTTGCCTGCAAAAAAAAACACAATACCACCCCCCAACATTACAACCCACCACCCACATACCCCTAATCTAACCCAAACCCCCCTTAAATAAACCTAACACTACCCCCCCTGAAGATCTCCCTACCTTGTA